>NC_092724.1:122518210-122783376 GCF_047496885.1 Scyliorhinus torazame | reverse complement strand
CGACGTGGACGTTCATCACGTCGACGGGACTTCGGCCATCCGGAAGGGAGAATATCGGCAGGCCGAAAATCGGCTGCCTTGCGCAGGACCGTGACATTCTCCGCGGCAGCGGCGCCATTAACGCCTCGCCGACTTTTCTCCTTCGGAGACTTCGGCAACCGGCGGGGGCGGGATTCACGGGCGGCCAACGGCATTCTCCGACCCTCTGGGGTCGGAGAATGACGCCCCATGTTTGTGAAACTTTAATATTCTGATGAGTGTAGTAATTGTTATATATTGGACTATATTCTTTGGTCTCCCAGCCACGTGTTTTCTCACTGGCGGGAGGTGGCACACCATTCGCCGACAGTGGGATACTGTGCTCCCGCCACTGTCGATGGGAATTCTATTAAAGCCATCCAAAGCCACAGGAAACCCATGGGGGGGGTGCACTGCCAGCGGGACCAGAGAATTCCATCGGCAGCAAATGAATGGCCAGATGATTCCAGTCATTATATTTATGTTCTGTTGCAGAAATATTAATAAAAATCCAGTTATGATGCATACAGACAGTGTGTCTTCTAAGTTGTATTGTTATGGGCCAGGGTTTAGAGAACCCCCAAAGTGTATCATGGAGTTCACCTGACCCACAACTTTTAATAGATTGTGATATGGGGAGCACACGGCCCACTCTACAGGTGTGGTACAGCAGAATGGAAAAGTATCTTTTAAGCAAAACAATGTTTATTCTATGAACTCAAGTTAACCTTTTTAAATACATACAGTGAACGTCTTAGCAACCATTAATTCAAATACAGCCCCCAAAGAATACAGCACTAAGTAATCCTTTAAGCTTTCCTTGTTAACAATCATAAGACTTAAAACACCTTTTACCAGAAGCACATCAGGTTAAAGTCATTACTGTTATTAGTTTTAAATCACCAGGATCGATTTACAGTCTTTCGATTACAGAGAGACTCTAATAGACCTTCTGGCTGTGACTGCAGCTATCCAGCTCTGAAAATGAAACTAAAACACACCCTGCAGCAAACAGCCTAAAACGAAAGTAAAAATCTGACAGACAGCCCAGCTCCACCCACTCTCTGACATCACTGCAGTAATAAACACCCACTTCTTAAAGGTACTCTCACTACAGATATTTATATACATACCCATTTATAAGCACCCATTTCTTAAAGGTACTCTCACATGACAGTATAGAAGGTGTTTTAAAAGTGAGGTCACCATTGCTTCTAACTACTTACTTGGTTATAGATAAAGGGCTAATGGGATATTATTATGATTGCAGGAGATTCCCTGGAGAGTAGATAATTTATGAGGGATTCTATTTAGTCCAAGCCAAGCAGGTCATGGAACTTAGTGGGATACAGATGATGTAATTAATGGAAGGAGCCAGATCTGTTTGCAACTTTTCAGTCTGTTATCAGATTTTAAGTTGGTCAACAGTTTGCCATCGGATTCGAGTCTGACAAGCAGAAGTGCACTGGATCTGCTCTTGAAAGGGTTTCCCTCTAAAAGTATCTATGCAGATAAAGAAGCAACCTGATTTGTTAGCTTTATTTATAAGTGGCATTTGAACTGTACTGGGTTGCTTGATTGGAATTAGTGGAACATGTAGACAGTAAATTCATGTTTTTCCTTTTATTTAGAACTGTTCAACTGATAAATGTAAAGATATTACGATGATGTTAATATGGTTAACTCTGTGTTTAAATTAAAGTTTGTTTTAACATAAAAGCTATTGGGTCAGAGACATCACTCCTGGGGTGAAGTATCCTTTCCTCACAGTTTTCCGAATAGAATATTGTTTGGGATTCTCATCCAGTATCCTAGCAAAAGTTGGGGTCTGGTCTAATATCCTAATAATATTTTTAAAAATCACCCAGATAGCCTTTGTATTTAAATTCCTCAGAAAGTAGCCTATGTTATTCTGTCCATTCTTGGTCATCCTCTAATTCCACTTCAAACAAATCCTCAATATTTCAGCAGAACCTTCATCTTTGTTGTTATCCACACATTAACCAGAACAATGGAGCTCCCATAGCTGAGTCAATTACATTCTACATATTATAGAGCAAATGTAAAATCTCTTCGGCAAATGACTTAGCCGGGTCCAAACCAAAGCTCATCCAGTCTTGCAGGTATCCTAATTTTCGAATGTCAGATATCCTCATGTACAATTTTGACTTTTATTACTATTTAGACTGTTCTTAAATGCTCAGTGCTGAAAACATGAACCAGCAGATAACTGAATGTCAAACTAACACAGAAACATTCAACTGTTCTGTCCATAAGATCTGGTGATAGTATTTTCAGTAAAAAGGGAACAAAACTTTGTAAAAGCCTGCACTGTAAGTTAACAAAAAGCCTCAAGAGAATAATTATGCTCAATCAATAAACAGCCTTTTTTCACACAATTGCATTGTATATGTGTGTCTCATGGGATTATAAATAAATCAGTTTCTCTAACGTTTGTATGATGATCTAGTTTCTTTGGGCACCAAGTAATTTCTTTACTTGTTAATACTTTTCAGATTTAATGATCTGTAAACAGCTGGAAGCAGCCTACTAGAAAAAGTCTACATGGCAATCTTTTCCATGTATTTAGTAAAAAGCCAAAAATTGCAAAGATATTTTTTCACCTCATTGTAAATTCAGTTGGCGAGACAGCTGGTTTGTGATGCAGAGCAAAGCCAGCAATGCAGGTTCAATTCCCGTGCCAGCTGAGGTTATTCATGAAGACTCTGCCTTCTCATACTTACCCCTCGCCGGAAGTGTGCTAATCTTCAGGTTAAATCACCACCAGTCAGCTCTCTCCCTCATAGGGGAAATCATAGAATTTACAGTGCAGAAGGAGGCCATTCGGCCCATCGAGTCTGCACCGGCTCTTGGAAAGAGCACCCTAGCCAAGGGCAACACCTCCCCCTATCCCCATGACCCAGTAACCCCACCCAACACTAAGGGCAATTTTGGACACTAAGGGCAATTTATCATGGCCAATCCACCTAACCTGCACATCTTTGGACTGTGGGAGGAAACCGGAGCACCCGGAGGAAACCCACGCGCACACAGGGAGGATGTGCAGACTCCGCAAAGACAGTGACCCAAGCCGGAATCGAACCTGGGACCCTGGAGCTGTGAAGCAATTGTACTATCCACAATGCTACCGTGCTGCCCATGAAAGCAGCCTATGGTCATCTGGGACAGTGGCGACTTTATAATCGCTATCGATTCATCATTCTCTTAATTGTTCTCCTGATCTGAATAACTAATTATAATTGACCATATAAGTATTAGTTTTAAGAAAATCATAAAAATCATAAAACACGTTGTAGGTTCATCATTGGGATATTAGAAAACTCCTGCTCCAGCAGAATGATTTTGTTTTCAAAAAGAACCACAGGTTATAACTGACAATAGTGTTGCTAGACTTTCATTCCTCGTTAACTGCCTGAGGTCATTCAAAATCCCCCTATTTAACTCCAAATACTTCTCCTTGTTAATCATGGTACTTAACGACGAATCATATAGTACACAATTCAAGAGAGAGATCATTAAAATAAGCTATAAAAATAAAATGAGACCAATAGAAATTGGCGAGGACAAAAATAACAATGGAAAAAGACATGTTGTACTGATGTAAAAAGACTGCCGTGTGACTTATTGCCAAGGTACACTTGACCTTTGTTTGCAGGAGTCTGAAACAATAACTGCAATCAGTTGGAAAGGTAGAAATGAAAGGAAAAACACTGCAAAACAGAAATCAGCGACAGTGCAAGATGGGATGAAAAGCAACAGTTAGTACGGGAATCAGGTTGCTGCAGAGGGTGACAATGGAATGCAATCTAATGGAGATTGGCTCTTTCATAGGTTCCCAGTAGGTAAAACAGAAACAGGAATAACAGGAATGCGGAATATTTGGCTAATGGTAAAGTTCTTGAAAGTGTGGATGAGCAGAGGGATCTAGGTGTCCATGTACATAGATCCCTGAAAGTTGCCACCCAGGTTGATAGGGTTGTGAAGAAGGCCTATGGAGTGTTGGCCTTTATTGGTAGAGGGATTGAGTTCCGGAGTCGGGAGGTCATGTTGCAGCTGTACAGAACTCTGGTACGGCCGCATTTGGAGTATTGCGTACAGTTCTGGTCACCGCATTATAGGAAGGACGTGGAGGCTTTGGAGCGGGTGCAGAGGAGATTTACCAGGATGTTGCCTGGTATGGAGGGGAAATCTTATGAGGAAAGGCTGATGGACTTGAGGTTGTTTTCGTTGGAGAGAAGAAGGTTAAGAGGAGACTTAATAGAGGCATACAAAATGATCAGGGGGTTGGATAGGGTGGACAGTGAGAGCCTTCTCCCGCGGATGGATATGGCTGGCACGAGGGGACATAACTTTAAACTGAGGGGTAATAGATATAGGACAGAGGTCAGAGGTAGGTTCTTTACGCAAAGAGTAGTGAGGCCGTGGAATGCCCTACCTGCTACAGTAGTGAACTCGCCAACATTGAGGGCATTTAAAAGTTTATTGGATAAACATATGGATGATAATGGCATAGTGTAGGTTAGATGGCTTTTGTTTCGGTGCAACATCGTGGGCCGAAGGGCCTGTACTGCGTTGTATTGTTCTATGTTCTAAAACAATTTTAAGTTTAATTTTTCCCAAATTATACCAATTCAGCATATCAGCACCTATTTTATAACTTCTCACCCAAACTATGATTTCATATTTTCATTAACTTGCAAATAGCATTTTAGTAGAATATAAATTAGAAACAAACAGATTAACACAGGGCTTTAATTTTGAAATTTGAACTGATTATATTCATGGCAGATTATCAGTCGTACAGTTAAGAGGATGCTGTACCACTTACGGAATGAAATTTAAAGCTATGCTTGAAAGCAGTTCCACACTTTTCAATCTTATTGTTGAGACAAGAGATTCAACGAGAAAATGGGAATAGCATTATATGCCAGAATTAGCCATGCATACAAGTCTTGTATTTGGACACGGAGGAACATTTTTCATGCACCAAGGAAAGATAAGGGGCGCAATTCTCCCATCGGGAGACTAAGTCCCGATGCCGGAGTGAAAACCGGAGTGTTTCACGCCGGTGTCGGAGGCCGTTCCCAGCCCCCTATTCTTCCGCCCCCGGGGGGCTAGGAGAGGCGCCGCGTCATTTACGCACGCCGGCCTTGACGCTGCGTAAAAGTGGCACCGCGTAAATGACGCGACTGGTGCCACGTAAATGACGTCACCCGCGCATGCACGATTGCCGTCCTCCCCGCGGCCGCCCCACAAGAAGATGGCGGATCGATCTTGCGGGTCAGCGGAGGAAAGGTGGTCCTCCTTCAGAGAGGCCGGCCTGCCGATCGGTGGTCACCGATCGCGGGCCAGTCCCCTTTTGCACACCCCCCCCCCGATGCAGGAACCCCCCTCGCTCCCCCCCAGGCTGCACCCCAGCATTCCCGCGCTGTTCCCGCCGGCAGCGACCAGGTGTGGATGGTGCCGGAAGGAACCTGGGGCGTCATTCTCCGACCCCCCGCCGGGTCGGAGAATGGCCGTTGGCCGCCGTGAATCCCGCCCCCGCCCCCGCCGAAGTTTCCGAAGGGAGAAAAGTCGGCGGGGCGTTAATGGCGCCGCTGCCGCGGAGAATGTCACGGGTCTGCGCAAGGCAGCCGATTTTCGGCCTGCCGATATTCTCCCTTCCGGATGGGCCGAAGTCCCGTCGACGTGATGACCGTTCACGTCGAGTTGAATTAAACCTCCTTTTCATCGGCGTGACCCGGTGCTCCAGGCTCACGCCGACCAGCGAGGAGGTGAGTGACGGCCTGGGGGGTTGGCTCTGGGCAGGAAATGGCGTTGCCGCAGACTGATTGCGTGAGGAGAGGTGTGTCTTGGCTTGTGTGTGTGTGTGTGCGGCGGGGGGGGGGGGTGGTTAGAGTAGGCTGGGCTCCGGGGGAGTGCCGGGAGGGGGTCTGTGCTAGGGTGGAGGTTGGGGGGGGGGGGGTCCGTGCCGGGGTGGAGGTTGGGGGGGGGGTCCGTGCTGGGGTGGAGGTTGGGGGGGGTCCGTGCTGGGGTGGAGGTTGGGGGTTGGGGAGGGGGTCCGTGCCGGGGTGGAGGTTGGGGGGTGGAGGTTGGGGGGTGGGGTCCGTGCCGGGGTGGAGGTTGGGGGGGGGGTCCGTGCTGGGGTGGAGGTTGGGGGTGGGGTCCGTGCCGGGGTGGAGGTTGGGGGGGGGGTCCGTGCTGGGGTGGAGGTTGGGGGGGGGGTCCGTGCTGGGGTGGAGGTTGGGGGGGGTCCGTGCTGGGGTGGAGGTTGGGGGTTGGGGGGTCCGTGCTGGGGTGGAGGTTGGGGGGGGTCCATGCTGGGGTGGAGGTTGGGGGGGGGGTCCGTGCTGGGGTGGAGGTTGGGGGTGGGGTCCGTGCCGGGGTGGAGGTTGGGGGGGGTCCGTGCTGGGGTGGAGGTTGGGGGGTGGTCCGTGCTGGGGTGGAGGTTGGGGGGGGGGGTCCGTGCTGAGGTGGAGGTTGGGTGTTGGGGGGGGGTCCGTGCTGGGGTGGAGGTTGGGGGGGGGTCCGTGCTGGGGTGGAGGTTGGGGGGGAGGTCCGTGCTGGGGTGGAGGTTGGGGGTGGGGTCCGTGCCGGGGTGGAGGTTGGGGGGGGATCCGTGCTGGGGTGGAGGTTGGGGGGGGGGTCCGTGCTGGGGTGGAGGTTGGGGGTTGGGGGGGGGTCCGTGCTGGGGTGGAGGTTGGGGGTTGGGGAGGGGGTCCATGCCGGGGTGGAGGTTGGGGGGTGGTCCGTGCTGGGGTGGAGGTTGGGGGGGGGATCCGTGCTGGGGTGGAGGTTGGGGGTGGGGTCCGTGCTGGGGTGGAGGTTGGGGGTTGGGGGGGGTCCGTGCTGGGGTGGAGGTTGGGGGTTGGGGAGGGGGTCCTTGCCGGGTGGAGGTTGGGGGGGGGGGTCCGTGCTGGGGTGGAGGTTGGGGGGGGGGGTCCATGCTGGGGTGGAGGTTGGGGGGGGGTCCGTGCTGGGGTGGAGGTTGGGGGGGGGTCCGTGCTGGGGTGGAGGTTGGGGCTGGGGTCCGTGCCGGGGTGGGTGATGGGAGGGCAAATGAGTTGGTCCACCTGGCCAGGTGCCAGCTTCCAACAGTTGGACCCATGCGGTCCATGCCACCTGGCTGGGGGGAGGAGGGGATATGGGCAATGATGACATGTCGTCGTTCCCCTCCCCCCCCCCACCAGGCCGTCATGTTTTCAGACCATCCAGCGATGTTGGCCGCCGTGGTGGCAGCCGCTCATGTCTATGTTGCCCTGGATGAGGAGGAGGAGAAGGAGGAGACTCCGGATGAGCCGGGAAACGGTGGCACACATCTGCCACCTGCTGGCACACCTGTCACCGCGTGGCACTGGCGGGGGACACCCTCTCCCCGTGTCCGTCAAGGTTACGGTGGCCCTGAACTTTTATGCAACGGGGTCATCCCAGGCACCGAGTGGGGACCTGTCCGGCATACCGCTGACATCGGTGCATCGGTGCATCCGGGCAGTGACAGATGGCCTTTATGCCATGGCGCACCGCTACATCCGCTTCCCCGTGGACCGGGCCAGCCAAGATGCCCGGGCCGTGGGCTTCTCTGCCGTTGCCGGGTTCCCCATGGTCCAGGGCGCGATCGATCGATGGGATGCACGTCGCGGTGCGGCCACCTGCAGAGAACAGGGCCGTGTTCACTAATAGGAAGGGGACCTATTCGATGACCACCGCATGATGATCCTGCACGTCTGCGCCCGTCACCCAGGCAGTGTACACGACTCATTCGTGTTGTCGCGGTCATCCATCCCCGGCATGTACGAGGGACGCCATCCCCGGCTGAGGGGCTGGTTGCTGGGCGACAGGGGCTACCCATTGCGATCGTGGCTGATGACGCCTATACGGAGGCAACGCAATGAGGCGGAGAACCGCTACAATGATGCCCATGTAGCGACAAGGGGAGTGATCGAGAGGTGCTTTGGCGTGCTGAAGATGCGTTTCAGGTGCCTGGACATCTCTGGGGGCGCCCTCCAGTATCGGTCAGATAGGGTCGGCCGCATCATTGTGGTGTGCTGCGTCCTGCACAACATAGCCCAGCAGAGGGGCGATGTGCCGCAGGCAGAGGAGGGCGGAGTGGAGGAGCAGCAGGAAGAGGCGCAGTCCTCCCCAGATGAGGGGGATGGGGGCAATGGTCAGGGCAGACGGGGTAGACACAGGCGTGTGGCTGTCCACCGTTACCGGCTGGCCCAGCGGGCACGGGACAGACTGATAGACGCCCGCTTCACTGACTAGATGGGCGTGGGAATCGGGTAGTATGGCCACAGACCGCACACCATGGCAACAGCCGACCACCCACACCCTCCACCCATCCACCCACCCAGCACCCTCACCCCCCTCCCCAACCCCACACACCCCACCCGCATGCACACCACCCCACCCTCCCCATTGCCGATCCACCGGCGGCACAACGGGCCGGGCTCACCCAGTTGCGGGTGGACGCGTGTCTATCGCAGGCCATGGAGGATGATGACAACCCGCCTCCGATGAGCTCCTGGCTCTACATCGTTGGACTATGTCTGACCCATGGCCACAGTACCACCATCCACCCAGACCATCCCTGCATGCGGCTGTGACACTGCAGCGCACGGTCCCGTCCTCTGCCCGGGGGATGTTGATGGCGGCCCAGGGGGAAGGGGGCAGACTCACCTGGGGCTGAGGTAAGACCACCCGTCACACACACACTTGCGCTCAACGTACATGACACGCCCGCACACTTTGGACAGAGCACAAAGGCAGCTTCGGTAGGTGTAACATTGACTTTAATAACCAAAGGAGTTCATGCACGTGCCCTAGCCCCTAAAACTCATCTGTGCCCTGCACCCGTGCCAACTTACTCAGTGTCTAATTGGTTGGCCTTACGGGCCCTTTGACTACGTCTACGTGGTTCCCCAGACGGTACAGCAGAACTGGAGGTGGACTCCTGTGATTCCTGCCCTCTGACACTGGATCCCTTTGGCGGCCGTTTCCTGGGGCGTCCTGGCCTAGATGGGCCAGGCTGTGGCCCGGGCGACTGGGATGGCGAGCTGCCAGCCTGTCCTGCCCGTTGCCCACCCGATGCACCTGGGACGGAAGGGGGGGAGTCCGAGGTGTCGCGGTGTACCGGGACCTCCCCTACAGAGGGAGCCGGGACGGACCACACCACCTCCTCCTCCCTCGGGGTGCCCGATGGCCCCCAGGCCTCTACATGGGTGGGGGATGCGAACGGACTGGCCATCCGACGCGCCCCCGACATCTGGCGCTGCCAGTCCTGGAGGCCCGTGCTTGTATCGACAGGGGTCTGCAGGTTTGCAGCCATGGAGCCCAGGGGGTTGGCAAACCCTGTCTGTGACAGTGCGACGCCGGCTCGCACATGGCCACTGGCGCCGATGCCCTCAGCAATGGCCTGCTGAGACTGGACCATGGCCTGCTGAGACTGGGCCATGGCCTGCTGAGGCTGGGCCATGGCCTGCAGAGACTGGGCTATGGCCTGCTGAGACTGGGCTATGGCCTGCTGAGACTGGGCCATGGCCTGCTGAGACTGGGCTATGGCGTTGAGCGCCTCTGCCATCTGGCGCTGGCACTGGCTCATGGCCTCCTGTGAGAGGGCAGCCATTTCCTGGGCCACAGACGCCGCCTGCACGGAAGGCCCCAGGCTTCGCAAACCGTTCCCCATGTCTGACACCGTCGCACCCATTGCCTCCACCGCGGACGCCACCCGTGCGGTGTCAGGCTGGGTGGCACGCATGACCGGGACCACTCCCAGCTCCTGGACGCGGGTGGACTCCTCCACCTGCGACCGCAGCCGCCGCAAGCCACCCGTCACCCTATTCGCTCGTCTCCGTGTCAGTGGTTGCATCGGATCTATGTGTGGGTGTGGTAACTGCAGGAACCCGGGATCCATCTGGGCGGCAGATGTTCGCTTGACCTGGGCTGCCCTCCGACCACCCGGTCCCTCTGCTGCTCCTACCTCCACCTGCTGTACCGGGACGGCTGTGTTGTGCGCACCAGTGAGTGTACCAGACGCCTCATCACTAAAGTGCCCAACCGTGGTGAGTGTTTCTGCGATGGTGGAGGGTGTTGGTGACAGCAGTGGCGTTGTGTCGTGCTCTTCGTCCCACTCTAACTCCATGGCACTTTGGGGTGGGGGTTCGTCTCCACCCATCCACTCTGAGTCACTGTCCGGTATTTCGTCTTCCCGGGTAGGGGTGTCCTGGGTAGTGGTGTCCCGGGTAGGGGTGTCCTGGATAGTGGTGTCCTGGGTAGTGGTGTCCTGGCTCGGATGTGACGGGGGCCTGTGGCTGCCCCCCTCATCGCTGGGTGGTCGCTCCCGCACGTGACGGGGGTGTCGTCTCCCTGTTGCTCCAGGTCTCTCCGTCTCCCGTGGTGTGCGAGGGGCATCCTGCGGGCGTCGCATGCTGGAGGGTGCGGGTCTCTCCGTCTCCTGTGGTCTCCGAGGGGCATCCTGCGGGCATCGCATGCTGGAGGGTCCGGGTCTCTCCGTCTCCCGTGGTGTGCGAGGGGCATCCTGCGGGCGTCGCATGCTGGAGGATGCGGGTCTCTCCGTCTCCAGTGGTCTCCGAGGGGCATCCTGCGGGCGTCGCATGCTGGAGGGTCCGGGTCTCTCCGTCTCCCGTGGTGTGCGAGGGGCATCCTGCGGACGTCGCATGCTGGAGGGTCCGGGTCTCTCCGTCTCCCGTGGTGTGCGAGGGGCATCCTGCGGGCGTCGCATGCTGGAGGGTCCGGGTCTCTCCGTCTCCCGTGGTGTGCGAGGGGCATCCTGCGGGCGTCGCATGCTGGAGGGTGCGGGTCTCTCCGTCTCCTGTGGTCTCCGAGGGGCATCCTGCGGGCGGTGTGCATCTGCGGGGATGGGTGCCTGGACGTTTGGTCCTGCGATACACAATGAAGCATGCATGGTTAGACATCAGGCAGTGATTAGGTGATACGGGGAGGGGGATATAGGGGAGGGGGGATATGGGGACGGGCTGTTGATGGCTCACTTGCTCGTGGGCCCCCGAACTCTGCATCAGCAACCTCCCGGTCCTCAGGTCCGCCAGCCAGTTCCAGGGCCCTTTCCTCGTGTACGGTCAGTGGCCTCTCATCAGCGGGGCCTCCTCCAGTCCTCACATGCTCCCTATTGTTGTGTGCGCGCTTCTCCTGTGGGGGGGGGGGGGCGGGTGTGGTGGCAGGGGTAAAAGGCAACAGTGTTAGGCAGGTATATGAATGCACGCCATCGTTTGCTCGTGCATTGCAGAGGTTAAGGTTAGGGCTGGATTCACTTGGGGATATGGGGGATATGGGGGAGGGGGGGATATGGGGGAGGGGGGATATGGGGAGGGGGGATATGGGGGAGGAGGGATATGGGGGAGGGGGGATATGGGGGGGGTGTGGGGGGGATGTGGGGGGGATATGGGGGAGGGGGGATATGGGGAAGGGGGGATATGGGGGAGGGGGATATGGGGGAGGGGGGATATGGGGGAGGGGGATATGGGGGAGGGGGGATATGGGGGAGGGGGGATATGGGGAGGGGGATATGGGGGAGGGGGGATATGGGAGAGGGGGGATATGGGGGGGATATGGGGGGGAAATGGGGGAGGGGGTATATGGGGGAGGGGGGATATGGGGGAGGGGGGATATGGGGGAGGGGGATATGGGGGAGGGGGGATATGGGGAGGGGGATATGGGGGAGAGGGGATATGGGGGAGGGAGGGATATGGGGGAGGGGGGATATGGGGGAGGGGGGATATGGGGGAGGGAGGATATGGGGGACGGGGTATATGGGGGAGGGGGGATATGGGGGAGAGGGGATATGGGGGAGGGGGGATATGGGGAGGGGGGATATGGGGGAGGGGGGATATGGGGGAGGGGGGATATGGGGGAGGGGGGATATGGGGGAGGGGGGATATGGGGGAGGGGGGATATGGGGAGGGGGATATGGGGAGGAGGGATATGGGGGAGGGGGGATATGGGGGAGTGGGGATATGGGGAGGGGGGATATGGGGGAGGGCGGATATGGGGGAGGGCGGATATGGGGGAGGGGGGGATATGGGGGAGGGGGGATATGGGGGAGGCTCACCCTGCCTGCTCTGACGAGGTCGTTCACCTTCTTGTGGCACTGGGTGCCTGTCCGTGGTGTCAGGGCCACAGCGGTGACGGCCTCTGCCACTTCCCTCCACAGACGCCGGCTGTGGCGTGGGGCAACTCTGCGGCCGTGCCCGGGATACATGGCGTCCCTCCTCTGCTCCACCGCGTCCAGGAGCGCCTCCACATCGCGTGACTCGAACCTCGGGGCTGAGCGACGGTCAGCCATCAAGTCGGGTGTTGCGGTCGGCTGTTCCGGTCGGGTGGGGGGAGCTGCGCGGCCTTATGAGCCGTCACGCCGTTCAGCGCGTATGATGCTGCATGGCGTGAACCACTGCGCAAGCGCGGATCCCGTTACGTCGCTGCTAGCCCATTTCGGGCCGCAGACTATCGGCCCATTTTTATGACATGACGCAAGTGGGATTTGCGCCGTTTTTTGCGCCGATCGGCGGACTTTCCGCCGATAATGGAGAATTTCGCCCCTGTTGTGCTCGGCAGGGCGCTCGGCCCATCCGGGCCGGATAATGGCTGCTCGCCCATTACCAATGGCAAGCGGCGATTCTCCCAACGGCCAGCCGTGATACGCGCCGCGCCGGTTTCGGCGGGGTGGGGGGGGGGAGAATCGCGTGCGGGCATCGGGACAGCGTGGCGGGATTCGCGCGGAGCCCGGCCGATTCTCCCACCCGGCGTGGGGGGGGAGAATTCCGCCCAAGGGGTGGGATTCTCCGACACTCACGCCGGGTCGGAGAATTGGCGGGGGACGGCATGAATCCCACCCCGCCGCTCTGACGGCAGCTGCCGAATTCTCCGGCGCCGTTTTTAAGGCGGGGATCACGTCGCGCCGGTCGGGGGCCGTTGGCAGTGGCCTCCCTGGCGATTCTCCAGGCCCCGATGGGCCGAGCGGCTGCCTGTTTTCGCCCAGTCCCGCCGGCGAGGAATAGACAAGGGGCGAAATTCTCCGGAAACAGCGCGATGTCCGCCGACTGGCGCCCAAAACGGCGCAAATCAGACGGGCATCGCGCCGCCCCAAAGGTGCGGAATGCTCCGCATCTTTGGGGACCGAGCCCCAACCTTGAGGGGCTAGGTCGGCGCCGGACGAATTTCCGCCCCGCCAGCTGGCGGAAAAGGCCTTTGGTGCCCCGCCAGCTGGCGCGGAAATGACATCCCCGGGCGGCGCATGCACGGGAGCGTCAGCGGCCGCTGACAGCTTTCCCGCGCATGCGCAGTGGAGGGAGTCTCTTCCGCCTCCGCCATGGTGGAGACCGTGGCGGAGGCGGAAGGGAAAGTGTGCCCCCACGGCACAGGCCCGCCCGCGGATCGGTGGGCCCCGATCGCGGGCCAGGCCACCGTGGGGGCACCCCCCGGGGCCAGATCGCCCCGCGCCCCCCCCCAGGACCCCGGAGCCCGCCCGCGCCGCCTTGTCCCGCCGGTAAGGTAGGTGGTTTAATTTACGCCGGCGGGACAGGCATTTTAGCGGCGCGATTCCCGCCACCGCCGAATATCCGGTGTCGGAGACTTCGGCAACCGGCGGAGGCGGGATTCACGCCAGCCCCCGGCGATTCTCCGACCCGGCGGGGGGGGGTCAGAGAATCTCGCCCCATGCCAGCAGTTCTGCGCAGCGCCAGAACACACTGGCGCTCCCGCGCATGGGCTAAGTTGCGCTGGCGGAGGCCCTTCGCCGCCAGTTGGCACAGCGCCAACCACTCCAGCGCCGGCCTAGCCCCAAGGATTGCGGAGGGTTCCGCAACATCCGGGCAGCCCGACGCCGGAGTGGTTCACGCCGCTCTTTGGCGCCGGCACAGCCCGCCCGCCGATTGGGGGAGAATCCCGGGCAAGGGGTTTAATTACAAATACGGATTTTCTGTCTTTATGAGCCATTAAAATAACACCAAATTAATTGTGCTTATCATTATTTATAGGTAATAGGACAGTAACTTTAGGTGTGGAGCAGAGCTGCAGTTAAATGTCAATATTGCTGTCCAAGATTTGTCACAAATAAAATTAGCGGCCGTATTTCTCCCATGTACAGATTTAAGTGCTCACGTCAGCGGGAAATCCGGACGGATTCCTGCTGCTGCTAGGAATGCTGAAGAGATTACATTCAGTTCATGCAAATGAGCAATTACCCTGCCCACGTGAGTCACGCCGTATTCCCAATTCCCGGTGAGTGATTTGCTGGGGCCGGGAATCACCCCTTCTCCTTGACTACAGCAGCTTTTAAGCACTCCCCTCAGCACAGACGGTCACTCCAGGAGATTCCTGGCTGCGGACTACGATAGGATGCTGGGTGCTGTTGAGGAGTGGCGGGGCACCCTATTCCCCAGGGTGGACAGAAGGCACCAAGCCTGTGGTGAGGTGACGGAGGCCATGAGCGCCGACAGCTTGACCAAGACGAACGACCTGCAATGCTGCAAGGTGATTGACTTGCGAACTGCCAGGCTGAGTACCACCCGTATGCCCCTGGCATGACACCCGTCCAAATACATCTGGTATCTGACCCTAGGCCCTTGCAACACTAACACACCACCTACCAGCATCCACCTCAGCTCCCCACCTTCCGTCTCCCCCCCCCCCCCCCCCCCAGGAATCTCCATCCCCTCTGTGGCTAGGCACCTTGCCCACACATGCCACCTGCGATAAACCCCCAAACCTGGCTTGATGGTGCCTCACAATGTATTTTCGTGTCCCCCAGAGTAAGACAGGGCATAACAAGAGGGAACATGAGAAGGCAAGCAGAGGCGTGTCCAAGATATGCGTCCTCACTCCCATGGAGCTCGGAAGGGAGGCTGAGGGCCAAGCAGTGGCAGGCGTCGATGTCGGCCTCTGCAGAAGAAGTGAGAGTCCAATGTAATCTTAGCCAGATGTCCAATCTCAAGTGAGTCTCTCATCTCCCACAGCCTTTTCATTTCCAAAGGTTGACCCAATGTCCTTTGTCTTCCAGGATTTCCACCAGATGAGGCCAGTTTGCCCAGGGCCGAAGCCTTGTCACCATGACTCAGACAATGTTAGGCCTTCAGGACTGGCATTACCAAATTGTCATAATATACACCAGTATATCATGGTGCAGACACACACTGATGGACACACAGTGGGACCAATCAACACACACAACACCGCAGCCAATCACCAGTTAGAGCACACGCACTATAAAGACAGGGGGCATCAGAGTTCCCGCTGATTCGAGCTGCAGCTAGCTAGGAGGACAGAGCTCACAGCCTGCAACACAGACATTCACCGTGTGCTGAGTGCATCGACTGGTTAGGATAAGGCAAAGGTCTTTAATTAAAGCTAGTATCGTGTTAACCCACAGTCAGAGTATGTTAAACAGTTAATGATTCAATAAAATAGTGTTGCACTATTTCAAGTGTTGGTGACCTGTATGTATTCCACGGATCCAGAACACCCAACACATCATGATACCAGGAGTTGTTGCATACTAGCACTTCTTAGACCTCCCTGCAAGTGATCTGCCTTCCGCCAGCATTCCGTCATCCTGCAACATGGACAACATCAGCCAGCCGCCGCCACTCCGCATCGCCGGCAACCTAGGGCAAGATATTCAAACAGCGCTTCCAGTTCTTCCTTGAGGCCACAGACAGGGAGGACGCCTCGGATACCAGGAAGATTTCTCTCCTCCTCTACACGGCCGGAGACCATGCCATCCACATTTTCAATTCTCTCACCTTTGCGGATGCTGAAGATAAAATAAAGTTTGAGACAGTCCTCCTCAAGTTTGACAATCACTGCAGCGTAGAGGTGAATGAAAGTTTCGAGTGCTACGTGTTCAAACAGTGTTTGCAGGGCAAGGATGAACCTTTCCAATCCTTTCTCACGCACCTCCGCATCCTTGCGCGGTCTTGCAGCTACGGGCCCACCTCCGACTCCATGATACGCGACCAGATCATTTTCGGTGTTCCGTCGGACCCCTTACGACAGCAGCTCCACAAAGTAAAGCAGCTCACCCTAGTGAGGGCGGCCATTTCACGCACTTTTCACGGACTCCCGCGCTTGTGCGCACCAAACGAGGGGACGGTGAAGTCGGAGAATGTAATGCGCAGGCGCGCACCACGCACGACCGCACCACACATGCACGGTGGCGCAGCAAATGTGCTGACGCTACGACGTGCAGCAACTGTGGTTCCGCCCATTTAAAACGGCATTGCCCTGCCAAATCTCGACAATGCCTACGATGTGGCAGACTTGGCCACTATGCTGCCTTCTGCCGAGCAGCTCAACCTGCCAATTCATATTGCTTCAGCCAGCCTCGCAGGAATGTCTAGGTAATTCAACCCACGGTCACCGAGTCCAATGCGGACCTCCCACACAGCAGAGACACCGAGGGCCCGAAGGTGCCCTTTCGAGTCGGTGTCGTGACAAAAAACAGGGTGTCCCCGAAGCAAAGACACCAGCGCTGTCGGTATACAGCATCGATCCAGACGATGAGTGGTGTGCCACCCTGACGGTCAACCAGAATTCGTCGCCCACCTCAGAGACTTAATTTGTGAACTTTGTGGACTTATGGACTTTCTGATTTGTTCTGTTCTTCGTTTAATCGTTTACATGGTTTGTATATAGTGTTCATCTCGTTATTCTTGTGACATACTGTTTTTCTGCACCAGGCACCTTCCCATGTAAATAGCTTAGTTCTCATGTACATAGTCCTGTAAATATTTTGCACACACGTAGTCAGGGACATTCTCACAATACACTATTTATTGCCATGCAGGTACATTTTTTATAAAAGGGGGGATGTCATAATATACACCAGTATATCATGGTGCAGACACACACTGATGGACACACAGTGGGACCAATCAACACACACAACACCGCAGCAAATCACCAGTTAGAGCACACGCACTATAAAGACAGGGGGCATCAGAGTTCCCGCTGATTCGAGCTGCAGCTAGCTAGGAGGACAGAGCTCACAGCCTGCAGCACAGACATTCACCATGTGCCGAGTGCATCGACTGGTTAGGACAAGGCAAAGGTCTTTAGTTAAAGCTAGTATCGTGTTAACCCACAGACAGAGTATGTTAAACAGTTAATGATTCAATGAAATAGTGTTGCACTATTTCAAGTGTTGGTGACCTGTATGTGTTGCACGGATCCAGAACACTCAACACATCACAGATGACAGGGGACGGTGATAGAGCTTCCAGACTATGGGCCTCTTAGACGGCAAATATGGACCTGATGAGATTCTCCCTGGCACAACGTCCCTGTATGGCACTGGCCCCGACCTGTCAAGCCTGTTCTGGGTCCTCTTTGGAATCTTCCTGGACGGCTTCATGGACCTCCTCCTCCGACAAGGGTTCACGTTCTTCCTCCTGCATCATGTCACCCAGCTGCTGCGCCAAGTTTTGCAGAACATGGCAGTCCGTGAGATCCTCTGGGTGCTATATTGCAAAGTCCCATCTTCAGACAGCGGAACCGCACCTTGAGCAGCTCGATGCACCGCTCGATGGTGCTCCTAGTTACTGAGTGGTCTTCATTGTAATGGTCTCCACTTCAGTCTGGGGTCTCCACATCGGCTCCATTGGATGGGACTCAATGGGTAAGCCAAGTCACCAACTAGCCAGCCCCCCATCTGAGCGGAAACCTCTTGCGCCGGGATAAAAGCATCATGCACACTGCCTGGATAGTGGGCACAGACGTGCATGATGTGCAGTTATCCATCTCACACCAATTACACATTCAGGGAGGCAGCACAGTGGTGCAGTGGTTAGCATTGCTGTCTCACGGCGCCGAGGTCCCAGGTTCGATCCCAGCACTGGGTCACTGTCCGTGTGGACAGTGCACATTCTCCCCGTGTTTGCGTGGGTTTCGCCCCCACAACCTAAAGATGTGCAGGGTAGGTGGATTGGCCACACTAAATTGCCCCTTAATTGGAAAAAAAATGAATTGGATACATAAATTTTTAAAAAACAACTACACGTTCAGGGAGTGGATCGCTTTCCTGTTAATGAAGGGCACTCCCTGTCAAGCTGATACTCGTAGCGCAATATGTGTGCCATCAATCGCCCCCTGGACCTGAGACATGCCATCGATGGCAGCGAATCCTGAAGCCAGGCCTCTTGGTAGGCGTGGTGCAGGTAAAAGGTGATATAGTTTGATACCAGGGCTCAAAGGACATGCGTGATATAGCGGATACACCTGCGCGTAGATGTTTGGGATATCTTGCACAGATTCTCGCTTGAGCCCTGGAAATAGCCAGAGGTATAAACGTTTAGGCCAGCCGGTAGCCAGCCGGTAGCCAGAGGTATAAACGTTTTGGCCATTGGGAGTGGGTGTCCTCCTCTTCCTCCTGGTGCCAGCTCTGCCAGAACCTGGTATCAGTTCTGCAAGGTCTTCTTGCGAAGCCAGAGCCTTCATCGGCACATGGTGTCTGGCAGCTCGTCGAAGGCATCCCCTATTGACACGAGGTCTATTGTAGAGTGCCCTTGGTTCCCCTTTCTCGGCCTGATGAGCGGCCAGCACTTGAGCCTTACTGGCAGGCCCCTGTGTTCTAGGGCAGGGTCTTGCCTGGGCTGATCCTGGCACTCTCGCCACAGTGCATCAGCAATGGCAGTACTGGCCAAGAAGGCAACTGGCAAAGCGGGCTGAGTTCCGAAATCCATCTTTTATCTGTGAGGGGGGAAGGAGAGAAAGAGAGACAATCAGTAAGATGATGCTTCCCTTGAACCTCCACTCCCCCCAATTCACATTTTCATCTTGATTATGACGGCTGAGCAACTCTCACCATTCCCACTTCCCAATGCAGCATTAATGAGCTGCTGGCCACAACAGGAAGCTTGCTCGTTCAATTACACTGCCCCATATCCCCTAATGATTATCCATGGCGTCTGGTCCAGGTGACACATCCCTTTTCTCTCGCAGTAATGGAGACCCTCATGTTCTGATAACAATGGACACCCTTGTGTGGCCCCATTACCACGAGGCTCAAGCCCTGCATGATTGCCTCTTCCCTGAGCTATGTTTGGATATTGAGCATGGGGGATAGCCAGATTCTCATTGATGGACAGTTGATGGGTGGCTCTAGGTCAGCAGGAATGTGCCAAGTGTTTGCAGAGGCGAGGAAGGATGCCTGGTGGATGATCAGCATTGAACATCACGTTGTCTTCTTCCTGGCAAGTAGCTCCACTGCAAACAGCGGGGCAGCCACTGAACAACCAGGCACTTTAACAACGACTTGCAGTCCTTGGTTTATTTGAAAATTCTAATGTGCATCTATTCACATTGCCAATTCTAGTCATGAGCAGTGCACGAAATACTGACTGGGCGATGGAAGAAGCAATTTCATGCCATTATCAGCTCGGCTACCAAGGAGTCAAAGCTACAAGCATCTTTTCTCTAACGTTAATGGCTTTAGATGAAAGAAGCCAACAGTTCTGGTTGCTGTCATTGTTTTGCCTTCCTAGTACAAAGAACAAAGAAATGTACAGAACAGGAACAGGCCCTTCGGCCCTCCAAGCCCTTGCCGACCATGCTGCCCGACTAAACTACAATCTTCTACACTTCCTGGGTCCGTATCCCTCTATTCCCATCCTATTCATGTATTTGTGAAGATGCCCCTTAAATGTCACTATCGTCCCTGCTTCCACCACTTCCTCCGGTAGCGAGTTCCAGGCACCCACTACCCTCTGCGTAAAAAACTTGCCTCGTACATCTACTCTAAACCTTGCCCCTCTCACCTTAAATCTATGCCCCCTAGTAATTGACCCCTCTACCCCGGGGAAAGGCCTCTGACTATCCACTCTGTCTATGCCCCTCATAATTTTGTAGACCTCTATCAGGTCGCCCCTCAACCTCCTTCGTTCCAGTGAGAACAAACCGAGTTTATTCAACCGCTCCTCATAGCTAATGCCCTCCATACCAGGCAACATTCTGGTAAATCTCTTCTGCACCCTCTCTAACACCTCCACATCCTTCTGGCAGTGTGGCGACCCGAATTGAACACTATACTCCAAGTGTGGCCTAACTAAGGTCTATACAGCTGCAACATGACTTGCCAATTCTTATACTCAATGCCCCGGCCAATGAGGGCAAGCATGCCGTATGCCTTCTTGACTACCTTCTCCACCTGTGTTGCCCCTTTCAGTGACCTGTGGACCTGTACTCCTAGATCTCTTTGACTTTCAATACTCTTGAGGGTTCTACCATTCACTGTATATTCCCTACCTGCATTAGACCTTCCAAAATGCATTACCTCACATTTATCGGGATTAAACTCCATCTGCCATCTCTCCGCCCAAGTCTCCAAACAATCTAAATCCTGCTGTATCCTCTGACAGTCCTCATCACTATCCGCAATTCCACCAAACTTTGTGTCGTCTGCAAACTTACTAATCAGACCAGTTACATTTTCCTCCAAATCATTTATATATACTACAAACAGCAAAGGTCCCAGCACTGATCCCTGTGGAACACCACTGGTCACAGCCCTCCAATTAGAAAAGCATCCTTCCATTGCTACTCTCTGCCTTCTATGACCTAGCCAGTTCTGTATCCACCTTGCCAGCTCACCCCTGATCCCGTGTGACTTCACCTTTTGTACTAGTCTACCATGAGGGACCTTGTCAAAGGCCTTACTAAAGTCCATATAGACAACATCCACTGCCCTACCTGCATCAATCATCTTAGTGACCTCCTCGAAAAACTCTATCAAGTTAGTGAGACACAACCTCCCCTTCACAAAACCATGCTGCCTCTCACTAATACGCCCATTTGCTTCCAAATGGGAGTAGATCCTGTCTCGAAAAATTCTCTCCAGTAATTTCCCTACCACTGAAGTAAGGCTCACCGGCCTGTAGTTCCCTGGATTATCCTTGCTACCCTTCTTAAACAGAGGAACAACATTGGCTATTCTCCAGTCCTCCGGGATATCACCTGAAGACAGTGAGGATCCAAAGATTTCTGTCAAGGCCTCAGCAATTTCCTCTCCAGCCTTCTTCAGTATTCTGGGGTTGATCCCATCAGGCCCTGGGGACTTAGCTACATTAATATTTTTTATGACACCCAACACCTCGTCTTTTTGGATCTCAATGTGACCCAGGCTATCTACACACCCTTCTCCAGACTCAACATCTACCAATTTCTTCTCTTTGGTGAATACTGATGCAAAGTATTCATTTAGTACCTCGCCCATTTCCTCTGGCTCCACACATAGATTCCCTTGCCTATCCTTCAGTGGGCCAACACTTTCCCTGGCTACCCTCTTGCTTTTTATGTACGTGTAAAAAGCCTTGGGATTTTCCTTAACCCTATTTGCCAATGACTTTTCGTGACCCCTTCTAGCCCTCCTGACTCCTTGCTTAAGTTCCTTCCTACTTTCTTTATATTCCACACAGGCTTCGTCTGTTCCCAGCCTTTTAGCCCTGACAAATGCCTCCTTTTTCTTTTTGACGAGGCCTACAATATCTCTCGTTATCCAAGGTTCCCGAAAATTGCCGTATTTATCCTTCTTCCTCACAGGAACATGCCGGTCCTGAATTCCTTTCAACTGACACTTGAAAGCCTCCCACATGTCAGATGTTGATTTGCCCTCAAACATTCGCCCCCAATCTATGTTCTTCAGTTCCAGCCTAATATTGTTATAATTAGCCTTCCCCCAATTTAGCACATTCATCCTAGGACCACTCTTATCCTTGTCCACCAGCACTTTAAAACTTACTGAATTGTGGTCACTGTTCCCGAAATGCTCCCCTACTGAAACTTCTACCACCTGGCCGGGCTCATTCCCCAATACCAGGTCCAATACCGCCCCTTCCCTAGTTGGACTGTCTACATATTGTATTAAGAAGCCCTCCTGGATGCTCCTTACAAACTCCGCCCCGTCTAAGCCCCTGACACTAAGTGAGTCCCAGTCAATATTGGGGAAGTTGAAGTCTCCCATCGACACAACCCTGTTGTTTTTACTCTTTTCCAAAATCTGTCTACCTATCTGCTCCTCTATCTCCCTCTGGCTGTTGGGAGGCCTGTAGTAAACCCCCAACATTGTGACTGCACCCTTCTTATTCCTGATCTCTACCCATATAGCCTCACTGCCCTCTGAGGTGTCCTCCCGCAGTACAGCTGTGATATTCTCCCTAACCAGTAGCGCAACTCCGCCACCCCTTTTACATCCCCCTCTATCCCGCCTGAAACATCTAAATCCTGGAACGTTTAGCTGCCAATCGTGCCCTTCCCTCAACCAGGTCTCTGTAATGGCAACAACATCATTGTTCCAAGTACTAATCCAAGTTCTAAGTTCATCTGCCTTACCCGTAATACTTCTTGCATTAAAACATATGCACTTCAGGCCACCAGACCCGCTGTGTTCAGCAACTTCTCCCTGTCTGTTCTGCCTCAGAGCCACACTGTCCCTATTCCCTAGTTCTCCCTCAATGCTCTCACCTTCTGACCTATTGCTCCCGTGCCCACCCCCCTGCCATACTAGTTTAAACCCTCCCGTGTGACACTAGCAAACCTCGCGGCCAGGATATTTATGCCTCTCCAGTTTAGATGCAACCCGTCCTTCTTATATAGGTCACACCTGCCCCGGAAGAGCTCCCAGTGGTCCAGATAACGGAAACCCTCCCTCCTACACCAGCTGTTTAGCCACGTGTTTAGCTGCTCTATCTTCCTATTTCTAGCCTCACTGGCACGTGGCACAGGGAGTAATCCCGAGATTACAACCCTAGAGGTCCTGTCTTTTAACTTTCTGCCTCGCTCCCTGAACTCCTGCTGTAGGACCTCATGCCCCTTCCTGCCTATGTCGTTAGTACCAATATGTACAACGACCTCTGCCTGTTTGCCCTCCCCCTTCAGGATTCCCTCTACCCGTTCAGAGACATCCTGGACCCTGGCACCAGGGAGGCAACATACCATCCTGGAGTCTCTTTCACGTCCACAGAAGCGCCTATCTGTGCCCCTGACTATAGAGTCCCCTATTACTATTGCTCTTCTGCGCTTTGACCCTCCCTTCTGAACATGAGAGCCAGCCGTGGTGCCACTGCTCTGGCTGCTGCTGTTGTTTTCCCCTGATAGGCTATCCCCCCCGACAGTATCCAAAGGGGTATACCTGTTCGAGAGGGGGACAACCACAGGGGATTCCTGCACTGACTGCCTGCCCTTTCTGGTGGTCACCCATTTCTCTGCCTGCACCTTGGGTGTGACCACATTTATATAACTGCGATCTATGACGCTTTCCGCCACCTGCATGCTCCTAAGTGCATCCAATTGCTGCTCCAACCGAACCATGCGGTCTGTGAGGAGCTCCAGTTGGGTGCACTTTCTGCAGATGAAGCCATCCGGGACGCTGGAAGCCTCCTGGACCTGCCACATCTCACAGTCAGAGCACTGCACCCCTCTAACTGACATTGTGTCAATTAATTAAAATTAAAAGTTTTTTTTAAAAAATTATATATTTTTTTATTTTTTTAAAGTTACTGTTAACTATCTGTTTCCTAGCACTAGATTTCTAATATAAATGCGAAAGCTAAATATAGTAGATTGCAAGACTGATTGACAAGGGTGTGAGCACAAACATGGAATAGTGTGTTTAAGTTACACCATTTTTGATTTGATTTATTATTGTCACATGTATTAGTATACAGTGAAAAGTATTGTTTCTTGCATGCTGTACAAACAATGCATACCGTACATAGGGAAGGAAGGAGAGACTGCAGAATATAATGTTAAAGTGAAAGCAAGGTGCAGAGAAAAGATCAACTTAATACGAGGTAGGTCCATTCAAACGTCTGATGGCAGTAGGGAAGAAGCTGTTCTTGAGTCTGTTGGTATGTGACCTCAAACTTTGGTATCTTTTTCCTGATGGAAGAAGGTGGAAGAGAGCATGTCCGGGGTGCATGGGGTCCTTAATTATGCTGGCTTCCTTTCCGAGAAAGCGGGAATTGTAGACAGAGTCGATGGATGGATGGGAGGCTGGTTTGTGTGATGGATTGGGCTACATTCACAACCTTTTGTAATTTCCTGCGGTCTTGGGCAGAGCAGGATCCATACCAAGCTGTGATACAACCAGAAAGAATGCTTTCTATGGTGCACCTGTAGAAGTTGGTGAGAGTCGTAGGTGACATTTCCTTAGGGCAGTAATGGGCTGTATCCTTTGAGTTTGTATGTATGTGCGAACCTAATGTCCACGAAGGTCAAGGAAGTGCTTGCAACCTATATACTCAGCATGCAGAGTATTATTTTCACAGACAATTGAAAAGAAAGCATGACACTTTCATTCAAAGGATGCATTGTGCAAGAAGACTTGTTCCAAAAAAATTAAGTTATCAATCCCTTATGGGCAGAACGCATTCCTGGTGTTCAGTATGTTTTTCTCTGCTTCACTACATTATTTCATCTTTATGTAAATCTGATTGGACACATTGTTCTGGTAGCTTATTTTTAGTCTTGAAGATGATGGGAGAATTTGGCAGGCATCAAGAATAAGTTCAAACCATAAATGGCTTAGAAAAAAAGGCTTCAGGTTTCAATTCATAAGGGATTAGATCTGCTTTAGGAAACTACAAGCAAACGTGATGGGAAGGAAAACCCGCCATAGAAAAAAACAAAGTCAAGCTTTCGCAGTTAATTGGAGGAATATTGATTAATATAGCAAATAATACTTCAATTTTATTATTCCAGAAATTAATTTTACATTTAAGCAGGAAACAAAAACTTAATTAGATTTCTTGACATTGTTCAATCAAAAGAATACGGAGTGCATCTAACCTGATTGGTTGAGAACTGCTGAATACGAACACACAAAATAGGAGCAGAGCCAGGCCATTCGGCCCCTCGAGCCTGCCCCGCCATTCAATAAGATCCTGGCTGATCTGTTTGTGTTGAGTTCCACATTCCCCATCAACCCCCTCCCCCCCAATAATCTTTGATTCCCTCGCCCAACAAGAATCCATCTTTGATAAAGAGTCATGCAGACTTGAAACGTTAGCTCAGTTCTCTCTACACAGATGCTGTGGATATGCTGAGATTGTCCAGCATTTTCTGCTTTTGTTTCAGACTCCACCATCTGCAATAATTTGCTGTCAGCCAAGACTCCGCTTTAAGAATATTCACTGACCCCCACTTCCTTCTGCCTTCTGAGGCGGAGTTCCAAAGTCACATGACCCTCTGGGAGAATCACATTTTCCCAATCTCTGTCTTATAAGGGCGACCCCTCATAGAATTAAAGAATCATAGAATTTACAGTGCAGAAGAAGGCCATTCGGCCCATCGAGTCTGCACCGGCCCTTGGAAAGAGCACCCTATGTAAGCCCACAGCTCCACCCTATCCCTGTAACCCAGTAACCCCACCTAACCTTTTTTGGATACTAACGACAATTTAGCATGGCCAATCCACCTGATCTGCACATCGTTGGACTGTGGGAAGAAACCGGAGCACCCGGAGGAAACCTACGCAGACACGGGGAGAATGTGCAGACTCCACACCGACAGTGACGCCGAGTCGGGAATCAAACCTGGGACCCTGGAGCTGCGAAACAACAGTGCTAACCACTGTGCTACCGTGCCACCCAAAACTTACCAGATGGTGCAGTAAAGATTTTAATGTTTTTTTTCAAGTACTGCTTTTAGATTTATCAGTCTACAGTGGTTTATCTTTTTCAGAATCTGGCAGCAGATGTGTCACATCGGAATTTACTTGAAAAATGTTCTCTGATTCAATTAATTTCTTCAGCTCTGTTTGTGATTTCAAAATTCAGTACTAATGATCAATTTCAGACATTTCATGCACTGCCAAAATAAACATGAAGGTAGAAAAAGACCGGACAAAGCTGAAACAAAATGTGTTTTTTGTGCACATGGTTATATTAGTTGCAAAGTATTAGAGCAATCAAGTGCTAAAAGTAACTTGTGGCTCTTGGGGAGAAAACTGACAATAATTAAAAGAGACAGCATAATTGGGTGTCAATGGAATGGTTCAGTAAACTCCTTTAAATAGTTTTTAATAAAATGCTACCCAGTTAGTCATCAAGTTCCATCTGCATCATTACAACAGAATAGATTTTTTTTTGTCCATACATGTGGATTCTCTCCATAATCTTTAAAAAATTTAGACACTAGCAAAACATTCTTGCAAGTGAACCCTCAAAATATATTCTACCCACCAAAATTACAAATAGCGGAACATGCAGGCATACATTTGTTAAAGAGCACAATTCACCTTCTTCATGAATGGGCCACTGCTCTTCAGTTTGAAGTCAGCTTAAGCATTACGAATGTATAGAAAATGTGGAACAAGGAAAATTCAACAGGGCCACCCTATTTGATATGTCCGATGAAGTGTGGGCTCACCACTTTAAAAATAGACTGTACTCATATGGAAGCTTCTGGAACTGTCTTTCTTTTTAAATGGATGCTAACCAGGTGATAAAATGGCTACCAATTGCAAGATACCTTTTGCAACCTTTTCACAGACTGCAGTAAATTCCTAATTGAATCACCCTGAATGAGGGACTCCTCTTTTGAATAGACATAAGCAGATGATTCCCCCCCACCCAACCCCTACCTCTGTGTGTCATAATATGTGGATATTGTAAGGAACATAATTGGTCAATGTAACGTTACTCTGTAGTCACTAGATGGTGCTATAGAGCAACCATATAAATATCACATGCCCCCTTGAAGTCTGGGAGAGAGTGGAAGGGAGCCAGTCTGAGTAGATGTGAGATAGTTTAGCTGATAGCACAGTTTAGTATTGTAGAAGTGTAGTGTATTCTTTACTTATCTAATTCCTTAGCAAATGTTCAAATCTAATAATAATAATAATTTATTGTCACAAGTAGGCTTCAATGAAGTTACTGTGAAAAGCCCCTAGTCGCCACATTCCAGCACCTGTTTGGGGAGGCCGGTAAGGGAATTGAACACGTGCTGCTGGCTTTGTTCTGCATTACAAGCCAGCTGTTTAGCCCACTGTGCTAGAACAGCCCCTAATGAAGTGTAGTGTAATACATTAGCTTGTTTGTTAATCATTGCGCACCCGAGGCCGAAACCCGATTATTTTAGAGATTCCCCCATACCTGTGAAAATTGAGGCTGGGTGGGAAGTTGCCACTAAGTGGTCACAATTGGCCGCTTATGGTCCTCAATTGCCTGTCCCAACATAAAATTGCTGAGAAGTCAGGGTGGGCAGGAACCCACCAAGAAGACCACCACTGCGGAAGCATAAAATTCAGCCCATGTAACCCATATGCTTTTGTAACTGCCTCATCAATGACCTTCCATCTTCAGGGATCTACAAATATGCATCCTAGGCCCCTGTGCTCTTGAATTCACCTCAACAAAGATTCCATATGTATCTGACCTTTTCATCGGTCTGTCTATATCCTCTTGAGGTCTGCCTATTTACTATTACTATTTACTATTATACCAACTCTATTGTATTATAGCAGCTCTGTTGTGCTGCTATCATGGTGATTCAATCCTTTAGTAAGATTAGAGGTGTTATGCCAAACAGTAACACTGGGGACACAGTAGAATATAAGAGCTTCATAGAGAATGGTAGCCATATTGTTCCCGCAGACACCATAGCCCACACATGCCAAAGTATTTTTGCCCTAATTGGCATATTTTGTTTCTCTGAACCAGGAAATTATATTTTTGTACTATTCATTCATGGGATATGGGTGTGGCTTGCCTATCCTAATTATCCTTGAACTGAGCAGGACATTTAAGAGTGGGCTTGGAGTCGCATGTAAGACAAACCAGGTAAAATGCCAAATAGTTTGTTCTGACAATCAACAATGAATTCAAATTTGACAAAATGTGGACTGAAATTAGAAATGGATACACTGGATGCATCAGATTATGAGAGGTGAAGTAACCCATCACCACAGTGGCTTGGATGCATTGGGCAAACCAAGCCTTGTCCACCCTGCAAAGTCCTCCTTACTTACTGGGGGCTTGTGCTAAAATTTGGAGAGCTGGCTCGCAGACTAGTCAAGCAACAGCCTAATATAGTCATAATCACGGAATCATACCTTACATAAAATGATCCCAAAACCACTATCACCATCTCTAGGTATGTCCCATCCTATTGGCAGGTCAAACCCAGCAAAGGTGGTGGCACAGTGGCATACAGTCAGGCGCGAGTTGTCCTGGGAGTCCTCAACATTGAATCTCAGACCCCATGAAGTCTCATGGCTTCAGGTCAAACATGGGCAAGGAAACCTCCTGCTGATTACCACATACCGTCCACCATCGGCTGATGAATCAGCACTCCTCCATGTTGAACACCACTTGTAGGAAGCACGGAGGGTGGCATGGGCATAGAATGTACTCTTGGTGGGCGACTTCAATGTCCGTCGCCACGGGTGACTCAGTAGCACCACTACTGACGGAGCTGGCCAAGTCCGAAGGACATAACTGCTAGACTGGGTCTGCAACAAATAGTGAAGGAACCAACAAGAGGGAAAAACATACTTGACCTCCTTCTTACCAACCTTCCTGCCGCACATACATCTGACAATGACAGTATCGGTCGGAGTGGCCACCCCACAGTCCTTGTGGAAGCAAAGTCCAGTCTTCACAGTGAGGATACCCTCCATCGCGTTGTATGGCGCTACTATTAAGATAAAAGGGATAGATTCAGAACAGAACTAGCGACTCAAGACTGGGTATCCAAGAGGTGCTTTGGGCCATCAACAGCAGCAGAATTGTATTCAGCCATAATCTGTAACCCAATGGCTGGCATATCCGCCACTTCACCATTACACCAAACCAAGGGGTCACCGTAGTTCAATGAAGAGTGCAGGAGGGCAAGCCAGGAGCAGCACCAGATATACCAAAAAAACGGGGTGTCAACCTGGTGAAGCTACAAAACAAGACTATATGCATGCCAAACAATATATCAGTAGCAAGTAATAGACAGACCTAAAAGATCCTACAACCAATGGATCAGATCCAAGCTCTGCAGTCCTGACATATCCAGTCGTGAATGGTGATGGACAATTAAACAATATGGAAAATTGCCCAGGTATGTCCAATACACAAATCAAACCCGGCCAATTTCCGCCCTATCGGTTTACTTTCAATCATCGGTAAAGTGATGAAAGGGTTCATCAAGAGTGCTATCCAGCCGCACTTACTTAGCAATAACCCAGTCACTGACGCTCATTTGGATTCTGCCAGGGTCAGTCAGCTCCTGACCTCATTACAGCCTTGATTCAAACATAGACAAAAGAGCTGAATTTGAGACATGAGGTGAGAGTGACTACCTTTGACGTCAAGGAGCCCTCGCAATATTGGAGTCCATGGGAATCAGGGAGAAAACCCTCCATTGGTTGGTGTCAGAGGAAGCTGGTTGTGGTTGTTGGAGGTCAGTCATTTCAACACAAGACATTACTGCAGGAGTTCCTCAGGGTAGTTTCTTAGGCCAACCCATCTTCAGCTGCTTCATCAATGGCCTTTCTCCCAACATAAAGTCAGATAAGTGGATTTTTGCTGATGATTGCACAATGTTCAGCACCATTTGCGACTCCTCAGACTCTAAAGCACTCCACCTTCAAATGTAGCAAGATCTGGACAATATCCAGGCTTGGGTTGACAAGTATAAAGTAGCATTCATGCTACACAAGTGCCAGGCAATAACCATTTCCAATAGGAGAGAATCAAACTATTGCCACTTAACATTTAATGACATTACCATAATTGGGTCCGCCACTATCAACATCGCGGGTGTTACCCTTGACCAGAAACTGAACTGGATTAGCCATATAAATACGGCAGCTACAAGAACAGGTAAGGGGCTAGGAATCCTGAAGCAAGTAACTCACCTTCTGATTCCCCAAAGCCTGTTCACCGCCTAGAACACACAAGTCAATTGCCTGGATGAGTACAGCTCCAACAATACTCAAGAAGCTCAACACCATCCAGGACAAAACAGCCTGCTTGATTGGCACTCCTTCCACAAACATTCACTCCTTCCACCACTGAGACACAGTAGCAGCAGTGTGTACCATCTACAAGATGCACTGCAGGAACTCACCAAGGCTCCTTAGACAGCATGCCCCATACCCATGACCACTACCATCTAGAAGGACAAGAGCGGCAGATAGATGGGAATACCACCACCTGGAGGTTCCCCTCCAAGTCATTCACCACCCTGACTTGGAAATATACCGCCATTCCTTCACTGTCGCTGGGTCAAAATCCTGGAACTCCCTCCCTAATAGCATAGTGGGTGTGCCTACACCACATGGACTGCAGCGGTTCCAGAAGGTAGCTCACCACCACCTTCTCAAGGGCAATTAGGAATGGGCAACAAATACTGGCGTAGCCAACGAAGCCCACTATCCATAAAAATGAATTTTAAAAGACAACATTATCTTGCATACCAATCCCAAAATCCAAATTGCCAAAATCCACAGTGAAACTAGAATCTTGTGGCGGTATTCTGGCAGTGGAAGTAGCTCACCATTGGCCACTGGTGGGATATTTTTGTCCCGCCGAGTCTATGCCATTTTGTGTGTCTAACCCATCCGGCCATCAGAGAATCCACTGAAGGGTCACCTTTGGCAGGACCTAGCGGCGGATAGGCTGGAAAATTCCACTCATTGTAGTTGAACCTTGACTTTGCAGAATCAACAGACACCAGTGTAACTGAGTCCTTGAACCTATTGTGTATGTTGGCAACATCACATTACTCACTGAGTGTGTGTTCTTTCTAAAATTGGCCTCGTTGAGGTGGCCAGTTTGCCAATTTGCTCCAATTTGTTGATCTGTACTTATAAAATTGACAACAACCAACTACGGTCTCAGAGTTATATAGCAGTTATTTTAAGAACTAAGAAAAGGACTGCAGCAAAAACCATCAACAGATTGCTTCTTACTACATCAAATTTTCTACAACAGTATGTGTCCAGCCCAACAAGAAAGGCTGCACATTTGCACCTGGTTCTTGGGAATGAGGTGGGCCAAGTAGATCAAGTGTAAATGGGGGAACATTTCAGAGAGAGTGATGATTGCACCGTAATGTTTAGGATGATGGTAGAAAGGTAAAATAGACAATCCAAAGTAAAAATAATTAACTGGGAGAGAGCCGACTTCAATGTGGCAAAAAGGAAGCTGGGCCGGTTCGACTGGAATGAAAGATTGTCGGGGGGAAACTGTAGATGAAAAACAGGCTGCCTTCAAAACATAGATGGTCCAGACACAGTGGTAATATATTCACTGAAAAGAAAAGGTTAAGGCAAACAAATCCAGAGCTCCCTGGATGAAAAAGGAGATGGGGAAGAAAAAGTGTACTTGTGACAGGTGAGAACCAAGAGGAATACAGAAGATTCAGAGGGAAGGTGGAAACTCACAATAGACTGGCAGTCAGCATAAATGGGTATCCCAAAGACTTTCAGAGACATATAAATAGGAAACGGGTGGTAAAAGGAGGAGCCCGGCTGATTAGGGAACTCAAATGGAATTTACTCATGGAGGCTTGGGCATGGCTAAGGTATTGAATTAATACTTTGCATTTGTCTTTACTAAGGGGTGAGATGCTACCCAGGCTATGGTAGCACTGGACTGAGCTTTTGGACTGCAGTAGAGTGTGACAATTGGAGCTTGGTGGCCGAGGGAATTCAAAAGAAGAACGGCAGCCTTGGTAAGGAGGGCCTGTTGAGTATTTTGATTGCTCTTATCATATCCTAAACTAGAGGAAACAAATGTAAAGACAGTAATTTAAGGTTAGGTCCTGGCAGGGCAGCTTGGCCATTTGGAATGCTCTTCTTGTATGATGTGGGAAAACAGGGACAATTCCAGTGTCCAGGGAGAGCAAGTGTACAGAAAGTGTCTCCAACTGGAGCTACGTGATATCTGTGTTTCAGAGCTGGAATTGCAACTGGAGGCATCCGTAAGGGTAAGATTTCATGGGTAGCAGGTACAGTGTGTACAGGCAGAAAGTGAATGGGTGACCGTCAGTTAGAATAAAGCAGGTAGTGCAGGAGTCCCATGGGTCCATCTCCCTCTCTAACCATTTTGAATACTCTGGGGAGATGGTTTCACAGGGGAATGCAGCAAGAGCCAGATCCAAGGCTTCACAAGGAGCTCAGCTGCATAGGTGGGGACAAAAGAGTAGGAGAGCAATAGTAATAGGGGATTCTATCATGGGGAACAGACAGAGGTTTCTCTGGCCACTGATATGATGCCAGGATGGTATGTAGCCTCCCTAGTGCCAGATAAAGGGTGTCATTGAGCAGCTGCACGATAATCTGAAGGGGGGGGGGGGGGGAGTTGAACAACCACATATTGATACCAATGACATCGATAAGAAGGGGCATGAGGTCCTGAAAGCCAAATATAGGAAGATAGGCAATAAATTTAAAAGGAGGACCTCAAAAGAGCAATCAAGATTACTCCCAGTGCCATGTGCTGGTGGGATCAGGAATAGGAGAATGGACACGATGAACACACAACTGGAGAGATGGTGCAGAGGGAACGATTTGGATTCCTGAGGCATTGGGATCAATTCTGGGGAAGAGGGACCTGCACAGACAGGACGGGTTGCACCAAAGCAGGATCGGGACCAATATCCTTGAAGGGGTATTTGCTGGTGTTGTTGGGAGGGTTAAAATAGAGTGGCAGGGGGATGGGAATGTGATCAGGGAGACACGAGAAACGGAAACAAGGAAAGAAATGAAAGACAGAAAAGGAGAAAGCAAAAGTGGAAAGTAGAGGAAATATGGGCAAGCGGCAAATGAGCCGACAGTCCAAAATAAATTTGTTAAAATGTTAAAACGACAAGTTTAAAGGCAGACTCTAAATGCTTGGAGCATTCACAATGAGGTAGATGAATTCACAATGCAAAGCGATACAGATGGAAATGATACGGTTGTGATTACAGAGACATGGCTGCAGGGTGACCAAGGCTGGGAACTGAATATCCAATTGTATTAGATATTTAAGAAGGACAGACAAAAAGGGAAAGAAGGTGGGGTGTTGTTGTCAGTTAAGATGAAATTAGTTCAATAGCACCAGAGGATTGTCTCATAAATTTAGATGTAGAATCAGTCTGATTGTGCTCAAAAGTAACAAGGGGTAGAAAACAAGAGTAGGAGTTGTCTATAGGTCTCCAAACAGTATTGCTAAGGCAGGGGATGACAATAAACATGACATTCAAGAGTCATGTAACAAGGATGTTACATTGGGCAAATGAAATTAGCAACAATATTGTGGCAGATGAATACCTGGAATGTGTATGAGATGGTTTTTAGACTAGTATGTTGAGGAACCAATTAGGGAACATGCTCTCCTAGATTTGGTGTTATGCAATGAGAAGACGTTAATTAATAGTCTTCTTTTGCGGAGACCTTTAGGGAGCAGTGACCATGACATGACATGTTAGGAGTCTTCATTAGGATGGAAAGTGAAGAAGTCCAATCTGAAACTAAGGTCCTAAAACAAAAACAAAGGAAACTATGAAGTTATGAGGGTGGCGATTCTCCAATATTGAGCCCAAGTGTTCGCGCCGTCGTGAACGCCGTCGCAATTCACGACGACGCGAACCGGGCCCGGGTACGATGGATTCTGGCCCCCACAGGCGGCCAGCATGGCACTGGAGCAGTTCACGCCACTCCAGTCTCTTTACACGGTAGCCAAATGGGCGCCACGCCAACCCGCGCATGCGCAGTTGGGCCGCGCCAACCTGCGCATGTGCGGGTGACTTCTTACGCGCGCCGGCCCCGACCCAACATGTGGTCGGTGTTCAGGGGCCGGCCGCGCCAGAAAGAAGACCCAGGGGGAAGAGGCCGGCCCGCTGATCGGTGGGCCCCGATCGTGGGCCAGACCCCATCGGAGGCCCCCTCCGGTGAAGGAGCCCCCACCCCCCCTCCCCACAGGCCGCCCCCCACCCCCGACCGTTCCCGCAGAGTTCCCGCCGGCAGCGACCAGGGGTGAACGGCGGCGGCGGGACTCTGTCCTCTGAGAATCGTGCGGCGGCATCGGGGTGTCCTGGCGCGGTTGCAGTGATTCTCCGGCCTGGCGCGGGGCTCGGAGAATCGCCCCCGAGATGTGAGTTGGTTCAGATAGAAGCAACTATCTGAAAGGCTTGATGGTGGATAGACAATGGCTAATATTTAAAGAATGAATGTATGTATTACAACAGTTTTACATTACTTTCAGGCACAAAAATCCCATCAACAACAAAAGCATCCCAACAATGGCTAACAAAATAAATGAAGGATAGTATTAGGTCAAAATAGGATACATATAAAGTTGATCGAAAAAGTAGGCTGAGGATTGGGAGTTCAGTATTAAGCAAAGGAGGACTAAGAGATTGATTAAGAGGGGAGTACGATAGTAAACTTACAAGGAACATGAAAGCTAACTGTAAAAGCTTCTAGAAATATATAAAAAGAAAAATATTAGTGAAGGCAAATGTAGGCCCATTACAGCATAAAACATGAGAATTTATAGCAGAAGAAAAGGAAATGGCAGAGTAACTAAACAACTACTTTAGCTCTGTCGTCACAGAGAGATTGACACAAATAATTTCCCCAAAATGGGAGGGAACCAAGGGTCTAGTGAGAAGGTGGAATTAAAGGATATTACTTGAAAAACAGTGCTAGAGAAATTAATGGGACTTAAAACTGATAAATCCCTAGGGACTGGCAATCTAAATTCCAGGATAACCAAAGGAGGTGGCTTTGGAAATAGTGGATGTGGTGGTTGTCATCCAGAATTCTGGAACAGTTCTGGCAGATTGGAGAGTGGAAAATTTAACTCTGCTATTTAAAAAAAGGTGGGAGGGAGTAAACAAGGAAATATAGACTGGTGAGCCTAACATCGGGGGCGGGATTCTGAAGCAATAAAATGATCTTGATGTGATTTTAAAGGACTGCTAGGCAGGGCACAAAATGCACAAGCATTGTCAATTAGTACTTGCTATTGAACAGCTTAACATCCTCTCCTTAAAAGGAATGCATCAAAACACTCCGAAAGAAGCTAAACCCAGTACTATTCCTAGTTCCTGTAGTTTTAAGGCCTGGCACATCAGGGTTAATGTTGATGTGTTGGGTACTCTGTTACACAGACGAACCAACACGGTTCCGAATGGTACAACTCAGTTTTATTGCTAACATTTATTTACAGTGGTAAACTGGTTACTGAGGTTTGATCATAACCCTAGAATCTGTGGGCCTATTCCTAATACTATCTTGTAGTGGCACTCAGCACATGGTGGATGTCTGAGTGGCTTGCTATGAGCTCTGTGCCCTGAGCTGTCTCCTGCTGGAATGCCCAGGAAGTGTTGTGTTCCCTGTTTTGTACTGTGTATGCTCTTGCCTGTGATTGGCTGTGGTGTTGTGTGTGTGTTGATTGGTCCGTTGATCTGTCCATCAGTATGTATGTGCTATGATGTTTACCTGAATATCATGACAAATGTGGGATCACATTGTGATGTAAGAAGGCATATGACCCAGAACCACAGTCAGGGTGGTGTTGAGCAGAGACAGGAAAAGACATAATCATGGAGATAGCTCCAAGTTTCTACCCTTTACTGTACGTGCACAAATAGTTCTAATTAATATAGACTTCCAGTAAACCTACTGAAAACTACAAAGACTTCTTTAAGAGTCAACATTTTGTAAGCAGCTCCCTCCGGACGGTTCCCTCCCACTCCCTTTACGTTAGCTGAGTTCTACAATACAACTTCCAGGTTGCACGCTCTTTCTGTTCAACTACTCCAAGTGTGCTGGAACCTCAATTTCAGAACAGGACTGAGACCGGTCTTAAAATTGGTGTGGCATTGGAATGTTTACATTGGACTCTCTCCGCCCACCCCTTGCATGAGAAAATCCAGCTCAAACTTTTTATCTTCACCCCATGGGCAGCAATCTGGCATTAATTCCAACAGAATGAAAATAAGGAGGGTTCGACAATATCTACACAACAAACTACACCAGATTTCCACTGTGGAGGCACTGAAGCTCAGTGGGCAAGAAGGTTGATTGTAGAACCCAAAGGCTGATTGTTAAAAAGTTAATCTAGTGAATCCAAAGTTATTACAAATCTCTTGGTGGTCTTTATTATGCGCATTGATTTTCTATATTCAAAAACTGCCTTATGATTGATGTATATGTCATAAGGATGCTGAACAGTTAATCATTTTTATAAATGATTTTGTGCAATCACTTTTTGCATAAAATGTCAATACCCACCAAGTATTTACTCCAGAATACACAATGGGGCAATTTTGCGCCCGCTTTCGCCATCAGCGAGAATGGCAATGTGGGTGCAATATCCCGTGTTTCCTGATTTTCCCCGCCCTTCGTCGGTGACAAGACGTGGATGGGAAACTCATTTAAATACCTTTTAATGCACTTACATCTGTTTAAAGATCCCCCTCCACATTTTCCCCTCTGACAGAAAATTGAGAACTTTGCTGACGTGAGGTCACATCGACAAGGTTCTTAACAGGTTTGTGAAGACAGGAAGCAGTCGAAGGGATCCCATCGGGACCGCCAAGGTAAGCATAGTCCCCGACTGGAGAGGGGAGAGGGGCATGCTCAGATATACCCACCTTGCACAAGGGGGAGCCTCTGTAGAGCCCCAAGAGAAGGGGGCAGGGTTTCCCGGGATGGCCATTATGTGTGGGGGGAGGGAAGAGGGAGGGATAGTGGAGAGGGGGAGAGTGCCGCGAGACTATAGTGTTGGTGTTGGTGTTTGGGGGGGGGGGGGGGGGGGGTTGGTAAGAATCCTTCCTGTTTATTTCCTTTGTTCACATTTAATGTATTTTATTGTTTTGGTCCATGGGCCCATAATCGGGATGTGCCTATAAGCAGAAGATTTAAATTTGAAACATCCTGCTTATCAGAACACTGTTTCCCAGGCTTTGTGTTTGGGAGAGGAGAAGCTAGACACTTTGGCACCGGGTGGATCTTAGGATCCAGTTGTGACGGGAGTCGGTTCAGTCGGTTAATTGGCAACAAGAGGGTTAGCCAGGACAATGTTCTGCCTGACAACAGTCAGTGATTGGTTCCTGTGTGATGCTTTCTGAAATAACTTAGCAGAAGGGTTTAGACCTTGGAAGTGAAAGGAAGACTCTTTCTCTCTCTCACTCTATCTCTCTCTCTCTCTCTCCTGTTCACTGAAGTGAAAGAACTGCTCTATTGTTCCGAAAGCATGAGTGCCCAGAACATCCTTTGCTGTGAACATGAAATGATGCTGAGTCTGCAGAGTAGGTAAACAACCTTGCCAGGGAAAACCATCTCAAGCCCAGAAGGAAGAAGTACCCAAACAAAAGCCTAAACTTCAGAAAGACAATGATTGAAAGATGTCCCAATGCATCAAAGATCCTTATCCTTTTATTTTTTATTAATATTTTCTTTCCCCTTCCACCACCCGTTCCCTCTGTGTGTGTGCCTGTGTTTGTGCATGTAGAGAATGGGGAGGGTTAGAAAGGGGGGATTGGACAAGGGGTAATAAATGTCAGTTATATTTCCTGTCCATTTAATTATAATACCATACATAATTAAAAATTACTTGTGTTTTAAAGTTACAAACCTGGTGACTGTAGTTTATTGGGCTCAACCAAGGACCTCAGGTATTTTAAATAAAATTTAATTTCACCTGTGTTGCAACTCCAGGTCAAGTAGGGATGGAATTGACTGCACACTAGCCCAGGGGGACATTATGGAGGGAAGAGTGCCCCTGAGACTGCGATGATAGGTGGAGGGGGGGAGGAACTGGGGAGAAGGGGGAAGCATGCCCCCTGGGACTGCTATGGCGGGATGGAGAGAGGAAAGATTGTCCCCAAGACTGCAGTGGTTGGGAGAGGGGAGAGCCCCAGTGCCTGGGGGGAAGGGGTGGGCGAGGGGAGGAGAGCCCTGATGCCTGTAGGGGTGGAATGGAGGGGACAGCCCTGATACATTGGGTGGGTGGGGGAAGAGCGGAGAGCACCGATGCCTGCAAAAGTGGGGGGGAAGGGGCCCGTTTGCTTGTGCTATGGTGGTTTGGGAGAGTTTTTTGTTGATCGGGACACCTTTTAAAGATGGCGCCCTGATCTCTATAGACCCGGCCTTGCCGGCCACATCAAGCCACACCTCTCCAGGCTGATGGCATAAACCCCACCCACTCATTTTTTTCCCCCCAGAGTGCCTGAAAATCTGGACTGAAAACTCAGCTGTGGAGCTGGAGAGCTATAGGTCGGTTTTCAGTCAGAGCCTGGTACTCTGAAACTCCGCCCAATAAGTGTTGTCATTTCCTAAAGGCAGGATAACTATGTTTATGGATAAAACTCCAATGACTTGATTTACAAGCTGGACAACACAAGGGAAAAGCATTAAGTTACTTATAGGGGTCAAAGCGTTCACAATTACCAAGCAACTAGAAAAAAATATACATTCAATTTGAGGTCTAAATATCCAAGGGAATTGAGCATCATTGCAATTTTCTTAAGCATGTTGTTCCATAGTTCCATGGCACAACACACCGCTCGTGTTCAGCTGAGGAAGAGCAAGGAAACCGTTTGGGAGCAGGGAGTCAACTTATCTCAACAGAATAAGAAGAGATTTTAAAGTGTTTGAGTAAGGATTGATAAATAAGGATTGATAAAACCACAGATGCAGTTCAGGCTACGTTGTTTGGGGATAGGCTCCACAAACAGAATGTTGACATCAGCTGGAAGGATGGGCAATCCCACTTTAAAACAATGAGGAACAGCTGAACTTCTATGTAAACACAAATCTTTGTATTCTTTCATGGGATGTTGACATTACTGGAAAGGCCAGCATTTGTTGCTCATCCCGAATGGCCCTTGAGAATTTGGTATGGCAAGAGTTTTGTGATCCAAAGGATTATGAAAGATCTTGATCTATGGGATATAATAAAACACATCTCAGCTGGGAAGGCTGGGTGTTTTGAAGTCCTGAATGGATGAACAATAAAAGACAAATCAGCTCTGGAGCTGGGGAGAGTGACATGATGGCATCAGATCAGTTTGTTTCTGGGCTCTACAATCCGTACTCCACAGCTGTGAATGTGATTGCAGATTTTGCTCAAAATGGAATCGATCCCTTGCTCCAGAATTGAAATCAGGAGAGCTGGCAGCAGGAGAAGTGACCTAAAAGCCGGAAAAATGGCTGTTCTTATCACCGTCTTAATTACTATAAAAGCTTCGGCCATTCAGTAAGGCTCATGACTGTGATTTAGTGGTCCATTAGCCACGGGTGCTAATCCCAGAATGACCACTAAATCTCGTAAGCGGCCAATATCGGGGTTTGCACCGGAGACATCGCAGTCTGAGATCCTCCCCGTCCCCCAAAGATGACGTGATTACGTTCACGTCCAGAAAGGACATGAATCTGCTTTCAATACATTAACATAATTTCACATATTAATAATGGGCCTGACGCTGTAGCGTCTGACCACAGCGCATGGCGTGATGTCATGTTGCCGCAAATCACTACTGGTTTTTAAAAGCGAAAAACAGTCGTGATGACCATGCCGGAGGGACAAAGGTGCTTGTAGGCCCCGGGAGTTGAGGGGCAAGGCTGTGCTATGTCCCTGGCAGCCTGGCCATGCCAAGGGACAGCACCAATAGGGAATATGAAGGGAGCAGTGCCAATGAGGTTCTGGTAGAGGGTGGGTTACCATCATCCATTTAAAGGCCTCCTTTTGCATGTGGGGATTGAGGGATCTTCCCCTTGTCTGCCTGGGGTCAATATTTCCATTGGGGGGGACTTGATCTCTGTGGGGTGGGGGGGGGGGGTGTCTTGATCTCCATGGGTGGGGGTGGGGGTCCTGATCTCTGTTGGGGGAGGGGAAGGACGGCCCTATATTTATCTTCGGGATCACGGGCGCACTTTAAAAACAACGCTCCAATCTCAGATTCCCAGTGTTGCTGGCATGTTTTGACCCACCCCTCCAGCTGGCTGTGTGATCCTCACCAGCACTCTGAAATTGCACAGAGCGGTGTTAAATCAGGCGCGAAAAAGGCATCTGTGAAGCCAGCGAGTTTTGCAGAGCTTTACTCGCCTGATCCTACACTCTGTGCAATTTTGGAAAAATTGCACCCCCTTTTATCAATGGTGAGGGTTATGATACATTTCTTTCATTTCCAATTCACAATTCCTCCTGCTCCTGCCAGTATTCTCAAGTGCCAGACAATGACCATCTCCAACAGGAAAGAATCTAACCAAAACAGAACATACGGGACAATCTCAGCAGGTCTGACAGCATCTGTGGAGAGAAAAGGGAGCTAACGTATCGAGTCTGGATGACTCTTTGTCAAAGCTGTCTCTAACAGCAGGTGTACCTGTACCACATTGACTTGCAGCAGTTCAAGAAGTTGGCTCACCGCTTTTACATAGGTAATTAGATTGTGCAACAACTACTGTCCTTGCCATCCCACAAAAAAATATTTTTAAAAGCATGATGGTTGCGAGTGACCAACAAGTAAAATGAGTTCAGAACCAGGGGCGAAATTCTCCGGAAACGGCGCGATGTCCGCCGACTGGCGCCCAAAACGGCGCCAATCAGACGGGCATCGCGCCGCCCCAAAGGTGCGGAATGCTCCGCATCTTTGGGGGCCGAGCCCCAACATTGAGGGGCTAGGCCGGCGCCAGAGGAATTTCCGCCCCGCCAGCTGGCGGAAACGGCCTTTGTTGCCCAGCCAGCTGGCGCGGAAATGACATCTCCGGGCGGTGCATGCGCGGGAGCGTCAGCGGCCGCTGACAGTTTCCCGCGCATGCGCAGTGGAGGGAGTCTCTCCCACCTCCGCCATGGTGGAGACCGTGGTGGCGGCGGAAGGGAAAGAGTGCCCCCCACGGCACAGGTCCGCCCGCGGATCAGTGGGCCCCGATCGCGGGCCAGGCCACCGTGGGGGCACCCCCCGGTGCCAGATCGCCCCGCGCCCCCCCCCAGGATCCCGGAGCCCACCCGCGCTGCCTTGTCCCGCCGGTAAGGTAGGTGGTTTAATTTACGCCGGTGGGACAGGCATTTTAGCGGCGGGACTTCGGCCCATCTGGACCAGAGAATCGAAGGGGGGGCCCGCCAACCGGCGCGCAGCGATTCCTGCCCCCGCCGAATATCCGGTGCCGGAGACTTCGGCAACCGGCGGGGGCGGGGTTCACGCCAGCCTCCGGCGATTCTCCGACCCAGCGGGGTGTCGGAGAATGTCGCCCCAGGTGACCAAAACGGGTCAATTAAGTTCTTTTACAGGAAGGTTCCAAATAGCAACACTCTATGGCCATAATGATAACAAAGATTGTTTTTGTAATTTTTGCCACTAGTTTAGCCGAAACAAATAGGACACCAAGTATGCAGGTTGTTTCCAATCAGTGGAATGGGATGTTCAGTATGCACTCACAAGAAACGAATAAATATTCAATTTCAGAAACATTTTACAGGCTCTGAAATTGAAGCCTAAAACTAACAACGTCCGTCGTAAATGACGAAGGTTTTTTGTCACTTTGCAGAACAGTTGGCCTGTGACCAACACCTGGAGCTCAGTAACTCAATTCGACTGAATCAATTTGAATCGAGCCACACAACCGCAGGCAATTTGTTTTACCATGAGCTTGAGATAATTTGCTGCATCACATTAACTCGAAAAAATGGTATTTTGATCTGTAGAAAATCTCCATTCTTGTCGGAGAAATCTTCAGTAAAGTTGTTTTCAGTTCAATTATCAAGATTTGGTCACAGAAATCGTATCAGTTTCTTTCTGACTCTCTGCCTGCACTTGGCTTATTCTTTTGGCATAGGCATAAGAATTTGGATATGATATAACTACATAATCCATCACTAATAATAATGCCTACTTTGTTATTTACACATAATTCAACAAGATTTACAATCGGCTAAAGAGACAGTTGTAGTGTTGAAAATTAGAAATATGCTTACTTTGAACAGATATTTAGTAGCTGGCCTGAATTGGGCAAAGGAATAGATTAGTGTGATAAGTTCCATTTTACTGGAAACTATTTAAAGTTTTGATTCCCTTTTTAAGTGGCGATAGCTGTGGTTAGCCCCAAAAGGGACCATGGTCAGACAAGCCCATGCAATAGTGAGAGAGAAACTGCACAAATACTTAAAACAAACAACCACATTACAACAACAAAAAAATACAAGAAAACAGCAGCTCTGGCAACATCTGTAGAGAGAGAGAACATAGTTAACATTTCGAGTCTATTTGACTCTTCAACAGAACTGAAAGAGAGGGAAAATCTGTTAGATATTGTACTATAGCTGCAAGAGATTTCAGCAAAAGTGTAGCAAGTCTAAGATGACCAGGTGCGGTGGTGGGGGAGGAAGAAAGAGTGTCTTTGGATTGAGGCAAAAATGTATAGGATATTAAAAAAAGGTTAAAATGGAGGAGAGAGTTCACAGTCTAAAGTCGGGTTGACTCCATGCTGAGTCCTGAGGGCCTAGCCGGAATATGAGGGGCTGCACCTCCAGCTTGCGTTCAGCTTCACTGGAGCATTGTAGCAGGCCAAGGACCGACATTTTAGCATGATGCTGAGTGAAAATGGCATGCAGTAGGAAGATTGGAGTCATGCTTACGGAGTGGGTGAAGGTGTTCTGCAAAGCAGTCACCCAGTCTACGGTTTAGTCTCCCCAGTACAGAGGAGATCGCATTGGGAGCAGTGAATACAGTAAATCAAATTGAAGGAGATGCAAGTGACATGTTAATTCACCTGAAAGGAGAGTTGGGGGCCTTGAGGAGGAAGGAGGTAAAGAGGCAGATAGTTGCTGCTTCCGCGATTGCATGAGAAGCTACTGTGGGAAGGGCGTGGGGTGTTTGGTGTGATGGAGGAGTGCACCAGGGTATCATGAAGGGAACAGTCCCTGCAGAATGCCGATGGCTGGGGTTGCGGGGTGTGGGGAAGGAGGGGCATAGTGTTTCATAGTGGCATCATAAATTACCCCTTAGTGTTCAAAAGGTTAGGTGAGGTTATTGGGTCACGAGGATAGGGTGGGTTGTGCGCCGAGGCAGGGTGTTCTTTGAGAGGGTCTGTGCAGAGTTGATGGGCTGAATGGCCTCCTTCTGCAATGTAGTGACTCTATGTGAAGCTATGTGATTCGATATGATACTGTGATCACGCTAAAGTTGACAGAAATGTCGCCAACGTGTTGGGCTTTTCATTTCACCTTGCCAAGTTAAGATGCTTGCTGAAATACTATGTGTTTGTGGTAGTTGGTATTAGGGGTATTACGGTACCCTGAATAATGCTGTAAGACCATTGGTGTGGGAGGTACCTGAGACTGCTATTTCACTGGTGAAGCCTGCCTGCTGGTTCCGCCCAGTAAGGCGGAGTATAAGAGCCTGTGTCTTCCCAGCAGCTGCATTCTGTACCTGCGCTGCTGGAGGAAACATCTAGTACAATAAAGCCTTCAATTGTCTCCAATCTCGCTTCAGGAGTTATTGATCGAGCATCAATTTATTGTACTCGATTTTAAAGAATGGAGCTCCGAATCAAGCCGGAGTGTCTGCAACTCAGCCCCCACGCGGCAAACTCAGCGACAACCTTCAAACACTGCCTGGCATGCTTCAAAGGGTACCTCAAGACGGCCACGACTGAACCTACGGAGGACCAGAAACTGCAGGTTCTCCACTTGAGGGTGAGCCCAGAGATCTACTCCCTCATCGAGGATGCGGACGATTTTGAGGCCACAATGACCCTTCTGAAAGGACACTATATTCTCCCTGTAACCAGGTCTACGCCTGACATCTGCTAGCGACGAGGCGACAAATCCCCAGGGAATCGCTGGAGGAGTTCTACCGTGTGCTCCTGGTGTGAGGGAGGAACTGTGACTCCCCGCAAGTTCCGGCTAGCGACCACACAGAACTTTTGATCCGGGACGCATTCGTTGCAGGTAGGCTGTTCTCCCAAATCCGCCAACGATTGCTGGAGAAAGTGACACTAGGCCTCAAGGAGGCATGGGCCCTTGCTAGCTCCCTGGATGTGGCCTCCCGGCAGCGCTGCCTGGCCTGCTCATCCATCTGCAAAGGGTACGGCAAAAAGGGCCATTTCGTGGCAGTATGCCAGGCCCAGGCGGTCGCCGCGGTCTCCGGGGGCGAACCGGGACCGCCACCACAACTCTCTCCCACAAGCCACGTGCAGCCAGCAGGCGCCGCCATCTTCCTTCTCCTGGGCCACATGCGGCCTCTGAGCGCCGCCATCTTGTTCCCCGGGGTCCACGTGCGACGGATGGGCGCCGCCATCTTGTACACCTCCAGCCATGTGCGACCAGTGGGCGCCGCCATCTTGGACTCTCAGGACTCAGATGACCACACACCGCCCGAGGAAAACATCCAAATTTTGCCACGAATTGCCTCGGTGACCCTGGACCAGTCTCAGCCCCAAACACTCTCAACTGCGACGACGACCGTGCTCATCAACAAGCATAAAACATCCTGTCTGATCGACTCCGGGAACACAGAGAGCTTCATGCATCCCAATACGGTAAGGCGCTGTTCTCTTCCCATCCACCCAGTCAACCAAAAAATCTCCCTGGCCTCCGGGTCTCACTCGGTAGAGATCAAGGGGTTCTGCATAGCGAACCTCACGGTCCAGGGAAGGGAGTTTAAAAATTACCGGCTCTACGTCGTTCCTCACCTCTGCGCTGCCAGACTCCTAGTGTTAGACTTCCAATGTAACCTCCAGAGCTTAACTTTTAAATTTGGTGGCCCTATACCGCCCCCCCTCACTGTCTGCAGCCTCGCGACCCTCAAAGTCGATCCGCCTTCCCTGTTTGCGAACCTCACCCCGGATTGCAAACCCATCGCCACCAGGAGCAGAAGGTATAGTGCCCAGGACCGGACCTTCATTAGGTCGGAAGTCCAGCGGTTACTGAAGGAAGGTATTATTGAGGCTAGCAACAGTTCCTGGAGAGCTCAAGTAGTGGTTGTAAAGACCGGGGAGAAGCATAGGATGGTCATCGATTATAGTCAGACCATCAACAGGTGTACGCAGCTCGATGCATACCCTCTCCCCCGCATACCTGATCTGGTCAATCAGATTGCACAATACAAGGTCTTTTCCACGGTGGACCTCAAATCCGCCTACCACCAGCTCCCCATTCGCCCGGGCGACCGCAAATACGCTGCATTCGAAGCAGATGGACGGCTCTACCACTTCCTAAGGGTTCACTTCGGTGTCACAAATGGAGTCTCAGTCTTCCAACGGGAGATGGACCGAAGGTTGACCGGTACGGTTTGCGGGCTACGTTTCCATACTTCGATAACGTCACCATCTGCGGCCACGACCAGCAGGACCACGGCACCAACCTCCGCAAATTCCTCCATACCGCAAAAATCCTTAATCTAACATATAACAAGGACAAATGCGTGTCCAGCACCGACCATCTAGCCATCCTCAGCTACGTAGTGCATGATGGAGTTATAGGCCCAGATCCCGAACGCATGCGCCCCCTCATAGAGTTCCCCCTCCCCCACTGCTCCAAGGCCCTGAAACGCTGCCTGGGATTTTTTTCGTATTATGCCCAGTGGGTCCCCAACTATGCGGACAAGGCCCGCCCACTAATTCAATCCACAGTTTTGCCCCTGTCGGCAGAGGCCCACCAGGCCTTCAGTCGCAGCAAAGCGGACATTGCAAAGGCCACGATGCACGCAATCGATGAATCCCTCCCCTTCCAAGTCGAGAACGACGCATCCGGCGTAGCTCTGGCTGGCAGGGCTGGACAAGCGGGCAGACCCGTGGCCTTCTTCTCACGCACCCCCCATGCGTCAGAAATCCGCCATTCCTCAGTTGAAAAGGAGGCCCAGGCCATGCACTGTAAATTCTATGATATTCTATGATGATAGTAGAAGCTGTGCGGCACTGGAGGCATTACCTGACCGGCAGGAGATTCACACTCCTCACTGACCAATTGTCAGTTGCTTTCATGTTCAATAATGCACAGCGGGGCAAGATAAAGAACGATAAGATCTTACAGTGGAGGATCGAGCTCTCCACCTACAACTACGAGATCTTGTATCGTCCCGGGAAGCTAAATGAGCCTCCTGATGCCCTATCCCGCGGCACATGTGCCAACGCACAAGCGGACCGCCTCCAGGCCCTCCACGAGGATCTCTGCCATCCGGGGGTCACTCGATTCTTCCATTTCATTAAGACCCGCAACCTGCCCTACTCCATCAAGGAGGTCAGGACCACCACCAGGAATTGCCAAATCTGCGCGGAATGCAAGCCGCACTTCTACAGGCCAGAGAAAGCGCACCTGATAAAGGCTTCCCGTCCCTTTGAATGCCTCAGCATGGACTTCAAAGGGCCCCCTCCCCTCCACCGACCGCAACACGTACTTCCTGAACGTGATTGACGAGTACTCCCAGTTCCCATTCACCATCCCCTGCCCAGACATGACCGCAGCCACCGTCATAAAAGCCCTCCACAGTATCTTCATACTGTTTGGTTTCCCCGCCTACATACACAGCGAGAGGGGGTCCTCCTTCATGAGCGACGAACTGCATCAATTCCTGCTCAGCAAGGGCATTGCCTCGAGCAGGATGACCAGTTACAACCCCCGGGGAAACAGGCAGGTGGAGAGGGAGAACGGAACGGTCTGGAAGACCGTCCCACTGGCCCTACGGTCCAGGAATCTCCCAGTCTCCCGCTGGCAGGTCGTCCTCCCGGATGCTCTCCACTCTATCCGATCACTACTGTGTACCATCACCAACCAAACCCCTCACGAACGTCTCCTTGTCTTCCCTAGGAAGCCCTCCTCTGGGACCTCGCTTCCAACCCGGCTGGCAGCTCCTGGACACATCTTGCTCCGCAAACACGTGCGGGTGCACAAGTCGGAACCATTGGTCGAGAGGGTCCACCTCCTTCATGCTAACCCTCAATACACCTACGTGGCGTGCCCCAACGGCCGACAGGATACGGTCCCCCTACGGGACCATGCGCCCGCTGGATCCCAACCACACCTCCACCACCGACCCCATCCTCCCTCCCACCGGCACACCCCACAGCCGCCCCCTTCCCAGGTGAATCGGTCCTTCCACTGGTCCCATCTAGGGATGATGAAGCTGCTGAAGAAGCCAAAGCCACACTCCCAGAGCCACGGATGCCCGAGCCGGCGCCCGCATCACCGCTGAAACTACGACAGTCGCAGAGGACGACCAGGGCCCCCGATCGACTAATTGCTTCATTCTGACTGTAAATAATTACTGTAAATAGTTGCGACATGTAACGAGGCAAAACACTGTACTAATGTATACGGGTACCACCATAACCTACACCTCTACCACTGTATAACGCGAGACCACCACCCCTGCCGGACTCTTTTTTAACAGGGGGTGAATGTGGTAGTCGGTATTAGGGGTATTACGGTATCCTGAATAATGCTGTAAGACCATTGGTGTGGGAGGTACCTGAGACTGCTATTTCATTGGTGAAGCCTGCCTGCTGGTTCCGCCCAGTAAGGCGGAGTATAAGAGCCTGTGTCTCCCCAGCAGCTGCATTCTGTACCTGCGCTGCTGGGGGAAACATCTAGTACAATAAAGCCTTCAATTGTCTCCAATCTCGCTTCAGGAGTTATTGATCGAGCATCAGTGTGGAAGTAGAAGAGAAGTTAATTTAGTGAGCAACGTGATAGTTTAAGGATCAAATAAAAAATTAGACTGCCAGCAAACTGGATGGCAGTTCTGAACAGCTTAATAATAATCCTTACAAACAGGCTGAGGCAAAAATAACCATGCGTGGAGCAGATATAATAATGACGCTTCTGCAAGTTAGTTTTTAAGGCAGGAGGTGGATGCAACCTGATCAAGGACAACAACATGAGATGAGATAATGAAAGGATGATGTGAGGCCTGAGGGTAAAGGCAGCAGGTATGTACAAAGAATTTAATGGCAGATAAATACCATTAAAGGTGAAACGCTATGGTTCAGACAAAGAACATGGACCTAGATCAGCCTGTCTGAGGCAATGGTGGGTGCATTGCCTCAGCCTTCAATGTTTCCTGCACCCCCACGACATTGTGAATTTTCAGCCAGTACATCTGGTCTGGGCTAAAGGAGGAAGGGGCCAGCTTTGCCTCTCCAAGGCACGATTGGCAAGCTTAGAGGAAGACAGACGAAGAGAGGCGACACCCCCTTTTTACGACAGTAGCTTCTGTATTCGGGTAAGTTCTCAAAGCTCTCAGAACTTTCAATGGGTGGGAGAGTGAGTGAGTGGGTGGGTGGGTGGGTGGGCTGATGGGGGAGTGAATAGCTGGTCAGATCAGGGAGGTTGTTGGGTCGGGTGGTCGGGTCGGATCAGGGGTGGTGGACTGGGAGGAATAGCTGGCTCAGCTTTAGGAGGTAACAAAGTCAGGGGAGGGGGTGGAGGAGGACAGTGAGAGAGAGAATCAGGAGGGGTCAGTGAGGAAGTTGTTACGGGTTGGATCGGGAGGTAGTTGGGTTGGGCAGATGGTGGGAGAGAGTCAGGTTGTGTCAGAAGGGTAGTCACATCGGGGGATAGTTGGGTTGGGTTCGGGGGGAGTTGAGTCAGGTTGGGGGGTAGCCAGATGTCAGAAGGGGAAGTCAGCTCAGGTCGGGTGGGTAGTTGGGTTGGGGAGATTATGGGCTGGGTTGGGGCAGGTCAAAGGGTGCAGGTCAAGGTAGTGGCATTTAATTTTTGGGGGTTAGGGGGGTTTGGGGCGGTTGGGTTGGTTGTGATACTAAGTTCAGTTACATTGGCTAGCAACTGAGTTAGACCAGGGATTAAACACTTTAACATTTCCAAGGTAAGTACCCAGGTAAATCTTGTATATCTCGCCCAAGTCTCTGACACTGATATCAGTGTCAGAGACTTTTGTGGACCCTCAGCTGAGGGTGATGGACCCTCGCAGGGTTGGGTCGCCATGGGAGGGTGGGGGGGAGGCGCTCTGGGGCAACCGGGGGGGCAACCGTGCATGGCACCACCATGCCAACCACTGGATCCGGTGTACCCATTCCGGGGGCAACTCCTGTCCCTGCCCGACTGCCCCACTGACCAGCCATAACCACCACCGACGGTTGAAGGCTACTGCTAATAGGGAGTTGGCAATTAGTGATCAAGTGAGCACTTCACACAACCCAAATGGATTCCCGAGAGTGGGCGTGTCACGTAGCATGTGCCTAGCATCCCAATTACACCTTGATGCCTAGCCAGTTTGCTTGAACACTGCGGGAGGCAACATCACACACGCAACAGCCAACATCTGAACACCCAGGGGATGGGACACAGCTCTGGGGACATGTCCACAGCCGGAGGGTAGGTGAGTGCCACAGGGAGGGGGAGATGCCTGGAGGGATGGGTGCCAAGGGTTCAGAGGTTGGCCCACATTGCGGAAAAAAGTGACAGACGCATCGTACTGGTTGTGCACAAACATGTTTATTGTGTTTTCCAATTCCTCACCCTCCCAATGGTACTACCCCCTCCCCCACTACCTACCTCCCCTCCACCCCCCCCCCTCCCCCGGGGCCCTCACTGATCCTTGATGTGTTTTTCCCTCCTAGCTCTACCATTACCGGAAGAGTCCCCAGGATGCACATCTGAGGTGGAGTTAGCTAGCTGCTTACCACATCCCATGGCCTTTGATGCCCCTGGCGGGCGTCCTCTGGGGACTCTGAGGCCGGAGGACCCCGGCTCACTTGCCGGTACAGCTGTGCCGCCCTGTGCAGTGTGCTGGCTGTGAGACACGGCCTCATCAGAGCGGTGGAACTCAGGGGAGCTGGCGGCCACTGTCGCCACTCCATGGGACAGGTACGGGTGCCCCTCCTCCCGCTCGATGCCCATAGGGCCCTGGGTTTCACCTTGGGAATAGAGGGGCAGCTGGTGTCATAATATCCACTCACGTATATAATGAGATGCAGACAGGCAGTGATTGACACACAGGATAACCAATGAACACACACGACACAGAACAACCAATCACCAGACAGGACACCACCACTATAAAGCCCACAGGGCCTTAAGACTCTCTCTCTCTACAGGACACAGCTACTGAGATTGGAAGAGTGCACAAGCCAGTGAGCACTATCACCATGAGGGAGAGAGTTAGTCTGGTCAATCCAGTAGGAGGTTATCAGTTAGATTGATAGACTGTCAACCCACAGCAGACTATGTACAGCAATCAGCAAGTTCAATAAAACAGTGTTGGACCATCTCCTGTGTCAGAAGCCTGTTTCTAGTTTCACTGCATCCAGTTGCAGTCAACGTTGAACCAACTCACTTAACACATCATGGTACCAGGGAGCTATTAATTCTAACAAACCTACCTCGATGAATCTGCAACGACCAGCAAGCAGCCATCCAGCGGCATGGAAAAGATCCAGCCTCCTTCGCAACTCCGGATCTCCGGCAACCTCGGCGCCAACTGGAAAGTCTTCAAACAAAAGTTCCTCCTGTATATCGAGGCCTCCGACCTCGAGGCAGCATCGGATGCCAGAAAGATCGCTCTGTTCCTGTCGCCTGCGGGGGATCATACCATCCACATCTATAACTCGCTTACGTTTGCCGATGGCAAAGACAAGGCAAAGTTCTGCTGAAATTCGACAGCCACTGCGACATTGAGGTGAATGAGAGCTTTGAACGGTACATCTTCCAACAGAGGCTTCAGGGTAAGGATGAACCTTTTCAGTCCTTCTTGACCCATCTCCGCATCCTAGCGCAGTCATGTAATTATGACTCGACGACTGATTCCATGATCCGGGATCAGATCATTTTCGGGGTCCAGTCCGACTCCCTGCGGGAGCAGCTCCTCAAAATCAAACAGTTGACCCTTTCTGTCGCCACCTAAACGTGCGTTGTCCATGAGCATGCCAGAAATCGCTACTCCCATATCTGGGTGGCAGAAACTGCAAAACTGGCCTCGCACGAGGCAGAAAGGGCGCAGGCCATAGTGAAAATGCAAGGCCTAGGCATCGAGGAGAGTGGCCGCTTCACGCGCTTTTCTCGGGTCCCCACGCATGCACGCCACGACCGGGTGGACGATGAGGCTGAAGACCCTGAGATGCATGCGCGAATGTCGGCCGACCGCACTGCACATGCGCGATGGCGCACAGAACGTGCTGACATCAGCGTCATGACGTGTCGAATTGTGGCTCCGCCCATTGAAAGCGGCAATGTCCAGCCAAAGGCAGGCGATGTCTACAGTGTGGAAAGCCTTCTGCAGGACCGCTCCACCGAACAACAGCCAGCGATCCCAGCTGCAGCGCAGACGTGTCCGCTGCGTACAACAAGGCATGCAGAATTCTGATCCCGACAGCCCAACGGACTTCGATGCTGACTGCCTCGAGTCTCCATATCGGGTGGGCATCATCACCACATGCGAGTGGGTCTCTACCGTGCCTGCCAACCGCCTTTCGATCCTCAGTGTGGATCCTGACGACGAGTGGTGTGCCGTCATCACGGTCAACCAGTCTCGCATCCGATTTAAATTGGACACTGGCGCGTCTGCGAACTTCATATCACAGTCGGACCTCGACAGCATCAGACACCAACCTAGCATTCTTCCACCAGCCTGCCAGCTCCTTGACTACAATGGTAATGCCATAGTTGCCAGTGGGTCGTGTCAGCTAGGTGTCTCTCACAAGGCAATCAAGGCGACGTTGAGATTCGAGATCGTCCAGCCTGACAAGGCATCCCTGCTCGGTGCTCGCGCATGCAAACTCCTAAATCTGGTACAGCGAGTTCATGCCATGTCCTCGACACCGGTGACGAATCTCCAGGCTGAGATAGACGACATTCTCAATACCACAGTGTGTTTGATGGGATGGGCACGCTCTCATATCGCCACTGTAAATTCTATGATAATCTATGATTGCTCAAGCCAAATGCCACCGCAGTCATCCATGCACCACGCCGGGTGCCGGCTCCTCTTAAGGACCGTCTGAAAACGCAGCTACGAGAGCTCTAAGACCAGGGCATCATCTCAAAGGTCATGGAACCCACAGACTGGGTCAGCTCCATGGACTGCGTCAAGACACCCTCTGGCGAACTCCGCATTTGCATTGATCCCAAAGACCTGAATCGCAACATCATACGAGAGCATTACCCGATACCGAAGCGTGAAGAATTGACCTCTGAGATGGCTCATGCCAAATTCTTGACCAAGCTGGACACCTCCCGCGGTTTCTGGCAGATACAGCTGGACGAGTCCAGTCGGAAGCTGTGCACGTTTAACACTCCGTTCGGCAGGTATTGCTACAACCGCATGCCTTTTGGTATCATATCAGCTTCCAAAGTATTTCATCGCATAATGGAGCAAATGATGGCGGGCACCGAGGGGGTGCAAGTCTATGTGGACGACGGGATCATCTGGTCCACGACGCCCGAGGATCACATCGCTCGCCTCAAAAAGGTTTTCCAGAGGATTCATGAAAATAGCCTCCAGCTCAACAGGGCCAAATGCTCATTTGGTCGGTCCGCTATCAAGTTTTTAGGTGACCACATTTCACAGCAAGGTGTGCAACTTGACGCCGACAAGGTGCTGGCAATCAATGCCATGAAGACACCAGAGGACAAAAAGGCGGTCCTCCACTTCCTCGGGATGGTAAATTTTCTAGGAAAATTCTTTCCCAACATGGCATCCCACACCACGGCCCTCCGGCATCTCGTTAAAAAATCGACAGTGTTCCAGTGGCTTCCCGCACATCGAGTGGAGTGGCTTGAGCTGAAGGCGAAGCTCACCAAAGCCCCAGTACTGGCATTCTTTGACTCAACCAACGATACCAAGATATCCACAGACTCAAGCCAGGACGGCATTGGGGCGGTGCTCCTCCAGTGAGACGATCCCTCATCCAGGGCTCCAGTGACATATGCCTCCAGGGCCATGACTCCGACCGAACAACGGTACGCCCAGATCGAAAAGGAGTGTCTGGGTCTCCTGACAAGAATAGTCAAGTTTCACATGTTGGCCTCAGTGCCACACATTGCCGGCAACAGCTCCAGCACCCATAGCCTTTGGGACTCCTCCAAGCGGCTATTGATCTGCTGGAGTGAAGCTGACATCTCCTTCTGAATGTCCTGGCCGCATCCTAACATCTCCATCAGCTCCGGGATGACCTCTTCCACAGACACAGCATCAGATTGGGATCCAGCTGGGTCGTGGGATCCAGCAGACCTCCCATTGCTGTCTCACCTGGGGGTTCCTGCCTCCACCTGATGTACATCAGCAGCAATGCAGCGCTCACCAGATTGTGACCTGATTACTAATATTTCCCACCGAGGTACGTGTATCTGCGTTGGTGGAGGTTGGGGATGTCAGCTGTGACACGACTACTACGGTGGCATCCTCGGAGCTCTCCTCCGAGGTGATCTCATGGGACTGGAGAGGGGGCTACCCACGATGGGCCGGCACCGTCGGCTGGAGGACCTGCAGGAGAATGGACATGTGGTCAGTGGGAGGGATGGGTCAGTCAGTCAGTAAGGCAATAAGACATGTTTGACTGGTCTCCAGGATGGAGCCCAGTGGTTCCTCACCTCTGCGGCATCTGTCAGCATCCGCATTGGCAACTGTTTGTCCACGGCCACCCTAGTCACCTCCAGGGCCCACTCTTCGAAGGTGGAGAGGATTCTGAAGTCCGGCACACATCCGCCAGTCTGGGCCTTCTTCCTGCGATTGTGGGAGAGCTTTTCCTGAGGACACATGAGAGGGCATCATTAGCCACATGCGTGGTTCACAGTCGTGGGAGAGGTGGTGTGAAGAAAGAGTTGGGGGTGGTTGAAGGAAGAGGGGGGTGGATGGAGGGTTGGAATTCACATGGAGAATTGTGGGTGCTCTATGCTCCTACGGTCTCGGGGGGGGGGGGGGAGGGGGGGGGGGGTGCTGGCATTGGTGTCTGCTCACTCCTGCTGCCCAATGTAGGTCATTAATCATTTACCTGCACAGGAGCCCAGTCTTCCTGGCCACACTCCCGGCACTCACAGTCACCGCCACCTCACCCCATGCAGCACTGGTTGCCGAAGGCTGACCCTCCTGAACCTCAAAGGAACAGGACATCCCTCCTGGCTTCCATCTAGCAGCCTCCCTAGGTCAGCGTCCCCGAATCTTGGGGCCGGCCTCCTGGGCGCCATTGTTGCGAGCTGGCTGGAGTTGGCTGAGCAAGTGCTGCGTAAGTGCTTGTTAGCAGGTAGCGGCGAATCCGCTGGCCAGTCTTTATTTGCAGTGAGAAGCTCGTGAGGCCTCGTTAAGTGCACCAATTAATGTTGAATAGTGTTGCCGGCCTCACTGGGCCGAGCACCGGGAAGCTCGCGGCTGTTACTGCTCGCTGCAACACTTAGAAATTTTTCCAGAGAATCGCACCCATAGATTACAAAAGTTGTGGCAAATGTTTATAAAATACTAATTGAGCTTCAACTGGAGTATTTTGGGCACCAATTTTAGAAAGGATGTGAAGGTTCAGATGGATTTTTTAAAAATTCCTAGACACACTCTGAAGAGCAGCAGGGTTTAAAATGGAATAAGGTGATCAGTTCATGAAAGCCTTGTATATCAAATTTGAGAAAATATGCATTGTGATACTAGTTCCTCTTCAAGGCATTTTTACCTAGGTGTTTGTTTATTTTATTACATGGTGGTTTGATATTTGTCTGGCACTGTTAAGAGTTCTCTGTCTGGGTGGCAGGATCGTAGACCTATAAAGGACGCACAAGATACTTCAAAATACAGAGATAGCACCAATCCAGGAAACCTAAGAATGTGTAACTTATCCGTAACGAGGATTTTAGAATCTTTGCTGAAAGAGGAGATATCAAAAGCAATCTAGAGATGGGAGAAAACAGTCTGCATGAATTCCTCAAAGGAAGGTTATGTTTGACTGACCGAACTGAATTCTTCAAAGAAGTAAAATAAATAAAAACATAGGAGGGTGAAGCAGTGGTTATGGTAATGTGAACTTTCAAAAGATCTTCAGTCAGTTATCACATGAGAGATTTATGGTATTATTTGTGCTGGGAGGAATGAGGGACCAGAATGAATTGATAGATGGCTTTTAAAAAATGCAGCAAATGGCAGAGAGGAGTTAAAGTAGGGTTCTCAAGCCTGCCGAAAGTGGGAACTGTTGTCTCACAAAGACCCAGGGAGCCACTGTTGTTTACCAGACACATTAATGATTTGGACTCAGGAATTGGAGAACTCGTGTTCAGATTTGTAGGTGACATTGAATTGATTGTTATAAGCTTACAATGTGGGAGACTCTTCCAAAATGTAAATGATTTCAACAAATTTTACCAATGGGTGGGTGATAACGAATTAAATTTGAATGTATGGCGGTTGGTAGAGGAATAAGAGGACCACCTACATCGGCATAGTCGCACAGTGGTTAGCACTGTTGCGGCACAGCGCCAGGGTCCCAGCTTCAATTCCCATCTTGGGAAACTATCTGTGCAGAGTCTTCACGTTCTCCCTGTGTCTGTGTGGGTTTCCTCCGGATGCTCTGGTTTCCTCCCACAGTCCCAAAAGACATGCTGTTGGGCGAATTGGACGTCCTGAATTCTCCCTCTGTGTACCCGAACAAGCGCCGGAATGTGGCGACTAGGGGATTTTCACAGTAACTTAATTGCAGTGTTAATGTAAGTCTATTTGATTATTATTTGATAAGATTATTATTATTGTATTTGGTTTTTATTAAAGAGTTAACATTGGCACTGTTCACCCTCTATCATCAAAGCAAAAACAAAGTTTTGAGCTTGCTCACTTATGATTATTATTTATGACTATTGTTATAAAAGTGACCCCAGTTCAGAACTGATCGTACAATCACCAGAGAGGAATACTAATATCATGGGTCTGGATTGAATTCTAACAAAGTTCCAAACGTGTTCCAATCCACAGCATTGCCCAGTACTTAATGAAAGCGCTTTCAATGACTGAAATGTTAATTTGAGAAAGCCAACAATTGGAGCAGGATAAATGGGTATTTAATGATGGTGCAATGATGTGCAAAATGTACTTATTGATGCATATAATGACTGTTAATAGAGTACAATAGCAATTGAATTTGATGGCTTCATTTAAATCTTCTCAGGAATTGCCACATGTGAAGTCACTCATTCTGCTGCAGCCTCTTTCTGTTTTTTAAATCATTTTGCTCATACCTTTGATGGTTTCATTACAGTATCTTGTTGTATGTCTCCATTCCCATTAACCTGAACTGACTTTACCCAAGGACAAAAGCAAAATACTGCAGTTGGTGGAAGCCTGAAATAAAAACAGAAAATGCTGAAAACACTCACTGGGTCTGAGTGAGGTCACAGACCAAAAAGGAGAACTTTCCCCAGATGCTACCTGGCCTGCTGAGTATTTCCAGCATTTTCTGTTTTTATTTCAGGCTTCCAGCATCCGCAGTGTTAAGCTTTTGTGCTGACCGGATCCATGATTCTAAGAGCAAATACTGCTCTCAATACAGTAACCACAGTAGATATGGACTCAGCTTTTCTTGAGTAAATAAAGCAGAGTGCAGGAAATACTCAGGTCAGGCAGCATCTGTGAATAAGGAAACAGTTAATATTTCTAGCCTGTGACCGTTCATCAGATCTGCTGAGTATTTCCAGAGAGCAGAGAATCATAGAATTCCGACAGAGCAGAAGGAGGCCATTCAGCCCATCGAGTCTGCACCGACCCCCACCTAGGCCCACGCCCCCACACAATCCCCGTAACCCCACCCAATCTTTGGACACTAAATGGCAATTTAGCATGGCCAATCCACCCAACCTGCACATCCTTGGGCTGTGGGAGGAAACCGGAGCACCCGGAGGGAACCCACGCAGATAGGGGGAGAACATGCAAACTCCACACAGACGGTCACCCGAGGCGGGAATCGAACCCGGGACACTGGAGATGTGAGGCAGCAGTGTTAACCACTGTGCCACCGTAGCACCCTAAGAGCAGTACCTGTTTTTAGAATCGTGGACCTTGTAGAGTCTTAAAGCACAGAAGGGAGCCATTCGGTCCATCTTGCCTTTGATGGAGCTATACAAATCATCCCACTCTACCACCCTTTCCACTGAGCACTGCATGTTTTTTTCCTTTTTAGGTTAAGATCCAATCCCATTTTGCCAGTGCTATTAAATCTGCTTCTACAACCCTTTTAGGAAGTGCATTCCAGGCTTTAGCAAATCACTGCATAAAAAAATTATTGTCAACTCCACTCTGCTGTTTTTGCCAATTTTCTTAAATTGGTGCCCTCTGCTTACTGATTCGTCTGCCATTGGAAACAATTAGCTTTGATAAGAAAAGTTCTGTTCACTCAAAGATCTTCAATCCTCACATTCCAAAAATTAGTGACTCGGGAAAGGATACGGGGAGAAAAAAAAATTAATTGCAGAGCCGGTATTTTGAAAGTTTCTTGAAGTGCAGCAAGAGTCGAATCAGTTCTAGAATATATAGTTTAAACATAAATCAAAAATGTTCCAGAGACAGAAAGTCAAATGTAATTTACAGCAATGCACAATCTGTTATACATATAGAAGTGAATAATGTAGTACTTGGCATATAAACACTAATGTTAGTCAATATATGCATAAGGCATTTATACAGGAGGTTCATTGACCAGTTTATTTAGTGCTATGCACAAGAGTCAATGACTTACATAAGCCTTACAACATCAAAATTTAATGGTCAATTTTTACCAGATGTTTACTGTAAATGTGCTAAAGAATCCAAATAAAAATGCTATTCTATGGCCAAAGCAAAAGCAAAGTTCTGAACTTGCTTACTTAAGGTACTTTTTACATTGGAAAATTAGTTCCAGGTTGGCTTTGCTCTCTGTTGTTTAATCTTCCTCCTTCCATCTCTACAAACAAATTATTGAGGGAGGGAACTTAGCTCCAGACGGTTAGTTTTAAATGAGGATCTCACGGCAGCTCACGCAACTCATGAAAATGTGGGGTTCCAAAGCCATTGGGCTCTGGAGTTCAGTTTGGTTATACCACTGAGATTGAGGGCGTCCATTGTTTGACATTAATAACCGACATCAATGCACGAGCACCTTTTGGCCGGAATTCTCCAGCCATTCGCTGGCGGAAGGATTTTCTGGCCCCACGGACAGCACAACCCCGCCCGCAAGATTCCTGGCGGCGTGGGGCGGCTTCAACGGGAATTCCCATTGACAGCGGCAAGAGCACAGAATCCCATCAGCAACAAACGGCGCGCCATCTCCCGCTACCATTAAACACGCGACCGGAAGGCTGGAGAATGCCGCCCCATACTCTTATCATTGTCAGGCAAATGCCCATGAACTTTTCCCTCCCCTCCTTTCCCAAAGGCACTGAATTACAGTTTGTTGGGCACTTTGAGCTACATACTACCTCACCCAAGGGTCATTTATGCTGTGAAAACTTGTGCAATGAGTAGCAATAGAATATTTCACTCTGGAGAGCATGATAACCGAACCTGGTCCTATTCTAGTTGATCTCCATCCAAGCGCACTTTCAAATTTGGATTACCAAATAGAGCAATCAAAAGTAACAGACACACTGAGACTAAATGTAGGATCATACCCCACATACCCCTGCTGGGGTCACTGACTGAGCAAAGATCAGGCATCAAATGCTCACAGATTCAGGAATATTAATAAGGATTGGCAAGCAGGGTTAATCTTTTCCAGCATTAAAGTGCAAAATGGCCAGGTCATACGAACATTCTTACATTTTTTAATTTTCAAATTATAAGTTGGTTTTGAACCGCAACAAAGCATCCAAAATGAAATAATACTCTGATTTGATTACAAATATATTAGACACATGTTTTGTTGTGCAAATCTGCTTGACCTCTTATAAATAAGCATCAATAATTTTTTTAATGTGCCCTGTTTAGGCAACATTCATTGACTCCCCCCCCCCCCCCCCCCCCCCAATGTCTGGTATTAAGTGGATGACCAAGAGTGGCACCTTGGTTTTGCTGCCATATGGATACAACATTCCATATGCATGGTGCCAACTCCATGAAAAAAGATTTGCTCTTGGTCAGTGCGCTTCACTGACAAGGCCAACACTTAATGCCCATCCCCAATTGCCCTCGAGAGCTCTCTTTCTATTTCACCTACGTCAATGGTCAACAATATCATTCATGCTCAGCTAAGTCACTCAGTTGAGAAAATCATCTTGGCTATCCCAATCGAAATGAAAAGCATAGTTTGTTCCAATAATCTGCAATGAAAGCTCACATACTTGAAAAGTTTATCTCCGCACACAATCTGCTAGCGTGCTGAGTATTTCCAGCATTTTCTTTCTGCCATTTAAGTTGCAAGACTTCTTTGTTTCAGAGAAAGAAAGACTTCTATTTAAGGGAATCCATTTGAGTTGAACTTCAGGTACTTTATGATGCAAAGGTATCAGGACTAGGGCAGCACGGTAGCATGGTGATTAGCACAATTGCTTCACAGCTCCAGGGTCCCAGGTTCGATTTCCAGCTTGGGTCACTGTCTGTGTGGAGTCTGCACGTTCTCCCCGTGTGTGCGTGGGTTTCCTCCGGGTGCTCCGGTTTCCTCCCACAGTCCAAAGATGTGCAGGTTAGGTGGATTGGCCATGATAAATTGTCATTAGTGTCCAAAATTGCCCTTAGTGTTGGGTGGGGTTACTGGGTTATGGGGATAGGGTGGAGGTGTGGGTTTAGGTAGGGTGCTCTTTCAAAAGAGCCGGTGCAGACTCGATGGGCCGAATGGCCTCCTTTGGCACTGTAAATTCTATGATTCTATGAACTATATGAAAGTGAGTGTGAAGGAATAATGAAAAAAAGTATACATTTTGCGATCAGTGAAAATTTCCATTTGACCAGAATGAAGACAAACTGGACATTCCTTGGGCTGGGAGTTTTCACGCCGCTCATGGCAGGATCCACCGCGGGGGATTTGGCGGCCCTGCCACAAATCCATTGACTTTCAGCAGGACCGGATGATCTCAGCGGCAGGCACGGACAGAAAACCCCGCCCATGGTCTTTTTCTCATCTGGAAATGTTTATGTTTCCAGACAATTTTGTTACAATTCTCAAGGTGGTCTGTAAACAAAAATAACCAAACTTACCGAATGACACTCCCTCCCCCCAAAAAAAGATTTACCAGAACAAGACTTCACTTTTTGTAACTTTTACTTCAATATGAATCTAAATTAAATCTGACTTAACAGACAAATGGTATTTCACTCAAAGATGAATTTCACTTTAAATAGTCACTACAAAAAAGTCATGCCTCACAAAATTGCAAGCACTCGCAACCCTCCCTGTGCAAATACATTGTCTGCAATCTCAGTCTTTCCAATTTAGCCTTTGGTATGTAGTATCCCACACTTTTCCCACTCTAACCCTACCTTCAGTGTACTGCCATTTGTAACTGCATTAGACACATTAAGCTACTTGTACATGTGTCTTCTCTGTTCTACCCCTGCTGCAGAACTGATCCTGGACCAAAAGTCATCTTCTGGGCTAGTGCACCGTCAATTCCAGCCCCACGTGCCCCGGAGTCACAGCGCAAATGAATTAACCAATAACTCTGACAAAAATACCTGAAGTCTTTGGCCCTCGGATGCCCAGAAATTACAGTCACCATGTTCGGAAATGTAAACATGATTACTCTTTATTTATACCACGAACTAGCATGAAATATGAAATATGAACTGCTGGTTAATGACAAGCTAATACCTACTGACCACTTTAACTACCCCATCCTCGACATGCACATAGAAAACAAACAAACACAGAGGGGGGACAGGGTTGAAAAATAATAAGGATGAAAGTCGAAAGATAAGAGTCTCCACTTCAGATGATGGTTCGTTACTATACTTACTTCACGGCAGGTTGGCCAATTAAAGTCTCTGCTTTACAGGGGGCAATGGTTTTCTTTGTAGATTTAGGGTCCCTGTATCTTAGAAAATGCAACATTCACAGGCAGCAGGCTTTCTGAAGAGACACCTTATTTCTCATCAAACTGGGCCTTCAGCTCAGGATTGACATTCTGGCCGGAATTCTCCGAAAATGCGGCTATGTCCCCGCGCCCGCTGGAAAACGGGCGCAAATCAATCCAGACTTTTTTCAAAATGTCTGCCGTGATTCTCCCATTTCAAGAGGGATAGCAGGGCCCCGGTGTACACCCTGCAGCTCCTGCTGCCGATACAGGGCCCTACACTTCCGGCCGTGGGTCCGTGCATGCACGCAGCGGCCATTTTCACGCCAGCCCCTGCGCAATATGGCAGAGCCACACAGCGGGCCGGTATGGAAGAAGATAGGCCTACCCCGGATCCCGCCCATCCACCGATTGTTAGCCCCTGATCGCGGGCCTGGCTGTCGTGGAGGCCCCCCGGAGTCTGATCCCACCGCCCCCCCCCCCCCACCACCAGGATGGCCAGTGCAGCTGCGTGTCCAAGCTCCCGCCAGGTGGAACCAGGTTGGAACCACGGCAGCGGAATTCGGCAGGAACTTGGCCAGTCGATCGCGGAGAATCACCGCGGGGGCCTCTTTCAACGGCCCCCGATCGGCGCCGCGTTGACCGCACGCGCGCGCGGCTGGCTGCGATTCTCCGATCTGCGGAGAATCGCTTCCCGGCACCGGAACCGATCGCAGGTATGAGACCCCATTCTCTGTCCCTGCGCTGAGCGCGATTTTGGCGCCGAGGGTCGGAGAATCCCGGCCTCTATCTTTCGGAGAGACACTTTATTTCACATTAAACTTTGATTTCCGCTCATGGTTTGACTTCAGACCTTGCAGTCTCAAGAGAATGGCACCAAGAAGCTTGCGAGAGAGAGTGTGTGATGGATCTCTGTGTCTATTCGGAACCCTGGATATCCGTTATCCCTTCTCAGTTCCCAAATAACAGAGGTCAAGTCTGTGCTTTTTGGGAAAGTCCACTTGTACTTTATTTGTCAGCTGTGCCACTGGAAAATTTCTTTTCAATACAAAATTTAGGAAGTTTCCAACTAGCCCTGCAGCAAGCTAGTCAGATTGATTGTCTTTAGCAAATACAGTAGTTGAGTTTTCATTCAATTACAGATCGTAGTAATTTTTCAAATCATAACACACAGGATAAAATAACTAAGTAATTTAAACAAAAGAAAGATGGTGATCAGCAAAAGCAGCAGTAAGGGAAATAGGTTTCAGAAATATAGATGGGGTGATTCCAAGATGAGTTTTTCCATCCCGGTAAGTGATTCTTAAGGAGATTATTATTTTAAGGTCTAGCCTTGTTTTTACTTCTGATTGGCTTTAACTAATTTATAGTTTACTCAATTCGGCCAAAATGTATGTCCATCAATTTAAGAGATATATGTATTTAAATGTATTGGTGCAAATTTCCCATTCCATCACTTGCCAATTTTCCAAATTATCCACACCTGCATCTAACATTAATTAGAAGAACACAGTTTTTGTTAAGACATTATCATGCTAGACTGGCTGTTACCACAGAAACAGGACAACGTGTTCTTGGACAGCGGCACCAGTTCTTACCATACAATGGGCCTTTTAGCTAGTTGACGTCACTGACCCTGCAGCCTCAAGCAACTTGCAAATGTGAAACTTAACTTTAAAACATAAATTAAAGTGTATGATCTGGATTAACCCTTAGTGGATTCCCAGCTATTATTGCTTAATATGATTATTATTAATGATTCTTAATGGGTTCTCATTTAACCCTTTTACCTCTATCATCTTCCCTTACTCACATAGTTATAGCTGACTAGAAAAGTCAAGTTTTATCAGAGTGTCAGCCCACACCGTGGATTTCTGGAGAGGATTAGCTGGATCTTTTTGGAGAGAGTTGGTTGGATTTCTTCATCGGACTTCCAGAATCGAAATTGAAATCATATTCAAGCTTTGGGACTCTTAAAAACATATTAGTGGCATCAGATCCAATCGGCACCTATCACCAGACAATCAATCAAATCAAGTCCTCACTGATACCGGACAGTGTTCAATCACCATTTTAAAACAGTGCAGCCTTCCAGTTTCTTCTGTTTGAATTAAAGGGACAAGCTTCTTGCCTTAAAGTGACATGTCCACTAATCATTCATGGATCACAAATGTAACGGTAAAATAAAAGAAAGGGGAAATAAGGGAATGAACAGGAAGGACCCTCACAACAATTTCCCACAGTGTTGTCTAGACACAGGTCTGGAGTAATTGAAACTAAGTGGAGCCCTGCAAAAGGGCTTAGGATAAAATAGATGTTGGGTTAATTTGAAATGTATGATTAAAAAGATTGATTTTAGAGCTAATCTGGGCTTGTGGTGGTGAAAGAATCTCTGCAACAATGTATTCACCACTGATGTAATGGATAAACGTTGAGATGTAAAACAATAACCAGGGTTAGTGGGGTTGCTCAACAACAGTCAACACCTTTAGGGCAATTGGGGGGGCGGAATTAGCAGGAAATTGTAGAAGATAAGGTTGCACCTTAAAGAAAAATGCAGAAACAGGGCTCCTTTTTGCATCAGAAGAGGATACCATCATCTGAAACAAACGAATAGAGTGAACATTCATTGGAACCAATCTTATTCTCGCTAAAAAGCTTCTTCCAAGTTAGGAGGTTTTCTCAATTTGGTCTGGAAGGAATTTAACTTAATTACCTCCGTCACTGAAGGTGGGCAGAGTAAATGTTTTTACCCATCTGTTCATCTGTTTCTCTCTAACAATATATTGCAAAAGCTAAAAGACAGATTTCAAAGACATTTGGGACACTGATAGGGTATGGCTCAAGTAAGAGCTGATTAGTTTTTAGTGAAGATGCAAATTTGGATCCTGGAACATAAAAGGTCATTAACTTGGAGAAAGGACTTTTATTTTTCAGAATGTTGTGCATTGTTTTCTTTAGAATGATGTGGAATGTCTCAGCTGCTGTGCTGAAATTTGACACAGCTGTCAAAAGGTGTGCAAAGCTTTCAGAGCTGGTTAGAGTCATGGACTTTTTCAGCACAGATGGAGGCCATTGGCCGGTTATGTCTGTGTCCATAAGACCACAAGACATAGGAGCAGAATTAGGCCAATCGGCCCATCGAGTCTGCTCCGCCATTCAATCATGGCTGATATTTTCTCATCCCCATTCTCCTGCCTTCTCCCCATAACCCCTGTCGGCCATCAAACACCTATCTATTCTTATCCCATTTTCTTGGTCCATACCTTGTATGATATGGTGTTTCAAGTGCTTATTTAATTGCTTCTTAAATGGTGTGAGTGATCCTGCCGCTGAAACCCTTTCAGACAGTGAGTTCCAGATTTTCATCACCCCCACGTCAAAAAGGTTTTCTTTAAATTCCTTCTAAATCTCCTGCCCTTACCTTAGACCAATGGCTCCTGGTTATTTACCCCTCTACTAAGAAGAGTAGTTTCTTCCTATCTACCCTCATCATTTGTACACCTCGATGAGGTCCCCCTTCAGCTTTCTCTGCTCTAAGGAAAACAACCCCAGCCTATCCAACCTCTATTCACAGCTAAATGTGGATTCACTTAAGTCTCCTGGGGAGATGGAGATAAAATTACTTTGATTTTTACCTTTGTAATGATGGAATGTCAACCAGACAGGGAGGAGCACAGGGCTGCCCACCATTTGTGTTGTCAGAATTTCCCACTGTATTGTTAAACTGATTGAGACTAAAAAGGTAAGGGGTGGGTCCCACAACATCGCACCAGCAACTTAGGTTTTTAAGTTCCTGTTACATCATTGGCGAAGGGTGGGGACAATAAATTGGGAAAATCCCACTGGCATAAAAGCCGCTTTAGAACTCCCACCCCCTCCTCTGCTGCCGTGAAACACATGACAGGTTGTGCGGAAAAGCTGCATAATTGTAATAACATTGAGTTAACACACCGTTGTGGAGTTACGTACTCCTGAATGCCCCCTTCGCTTCCCTTACATTGTAATCATAGAATTTAAAGTGCAGAAGGAGGCAATTCGGCCCATCGAGTCTGCACCGGCTCTTGGAAAGAGCACCTACCCAAGGTCAACACCTCCACCCTATCCCCATAACCCAGTAACCCCACCCATTACTAAGGGCAATTTATCATGGTAATATTTCTTTGAACTCAAGTGCATCCTACATGGTGTTGCTGGCTGCAACACACAAGCTAATTGTGGTTATAATCATTACTGGAAAGCATATGATCAAGATGCGCATTTGCAGGGCAGCACGATGGCGCAGTGGTTAGTACTGAAACTACGGTGCTGAGGACCCGGGTTGGAATCCTGGCCCTGGGTCACTGTCCATGTGGAGGTTGCACATTCTCCCCATGTCTGCATGGGTTTCACCCCCACAACCCAAAGATGTGCTGGTTAGGTGGATTGGCCATGCTAAATTGCCCCTTAATTGGAAAAAAATAAGTGGGAACTCTAAATTTTTTTTAAAAGGATTGCGCATTTGCTCATGAGTAATGCAAGAGGCTTAACGAATCAGGCAATATAGATTGGCAGCACCATGCTTTACAGAGAGAGTTAATGGGTCGATAACGATGGAGGAAGATACAGTGGTTAAGGTTTTGGATATCTGGGTAGAATGTTGGAAATGTGTGGGTTTTCTCCGGGTGTTCCGGTTTCCTCCCACAGTCCAAAGATGTCCAGGTTAGGTGGATTGGCCATGTTAAATTGACTTTTAGTGTCCAAAGGTTAGGTGGGGTTACGGGGATAGGGCATAAAAATGGGTCTAGGTAGGGTGATCTTTAGGAGGGTCGGTGTAGACCCGATGGGCCAAATGGCCTCCTTCACCACTGTGGGGATTCTACAATCTTCTATGATCCAAATCTGCAGAGATTTTTGGTCTTAAATAGTGAGGCAGGCAAACAAAATTTTCTTTATCAGAAGTTAGCGCATTTCAGTTACTGGCTTTGAAAGTGCAGCTCAGTCTATATCACAAACAACATTTCCATAATTAATTATTGTTTAAGATGAGGAGTAAGGGACCCTGGGAAATCTCACTGCAGAGCCGACATTCCATTCAGTCTTGCATTTTGTGCATTACAGTGCGAGTGTAAAGTGGGTTTCCTCACTCCATAATCACCCCAATCTTGTCAAATCACATTAACTCAGGGAAGAAAAATATACCCAAGGTTTTAAGATAAAAGAAAATTATTGTGAATGCTGGGTCTGAAACAAAACAGAAAATGCTGGACAATCTCAGCAGGACTGACAGCATCCGTGGGGAGAGAAGTTAGCTGGATGACTTTGTCAGAAAAAAACACTGTTTGTCAGTTTATGCCAAATGTTGTTCAGAATAGTAAAGTGAGGCACATTGCTATCTGATATTTGGCTGGCAGTTTTTAATCCTAAATACCAGCTGATTAGACACTTGTCTTAGTTCAGTTTCCAAACATAGCTCTTCATCCTAGTGGCAGATGGTGTTCGCTCAATGAGTCTGCTAATAAGGTAAATGAACTGGATTTAACAAAATAAATGCCAGGAGAAGGATCTCACATACCAGACTTCCAGGATGAAAACTTAAAGAAGCAGAGGTGTAATGTTCTTGTCAGATGGCCTTATTTATATTACAAGAACACCTGTAGCCAAAGCTATAAACGATTTATCAACATTAACTGTGGGTAAACTATATACAAAACGACAGATGAATAACAGTGAGGTCAAGCACAAGCAACCTCTCTCCATCTTCATCCAGCCAGTCTGAGGGGTCACCTGACTCTAACATTCACTTATATGCGAGTGAGACTACTGATGGTCAGTCGGTGAATTACAAAACAATCAGAATATCACTACAAGGGGTATGGAAGTGACAAAGTGGATGAATATTAGCACTTAACAAACATCAGATCATTGATGCAAATGAGCACTTTGCTTTTCTGATATAAACACATTGAAGTGCTTATAATAGTAACAGCATAGTCACCACCATAGTGATAATGGTTCATCAGGTAAATTGCCAGACAAACATACTATGTTATGAAGGAAATAAGTGTATGACAATGTATTTAGGAAAACATAAGGTCTGGAACTTTCCAACCGTTCACAGCGGTGAGATCCTCCGGTCCCACTGATGGTGCACCGCTGCCGCTGGTTTCCCGGCAGTGAGGGGGGTATTCAATAGAATTCCATTGACAACGGTGGGACCAGATGATCCCGACACCGGCCAACGGCAGGTCACCTCCGTCGCCTTGAAACACGTGGCGGGTTCCATGGAAAATCCTACCCAAGAGATTTATTCATTCTTCAGAAAGAAAAAGAAGCTGCACTATTCTAAAAAAAGAGGCACACGTAACTATCAAGTGTTATACAACAGAACACAAATCACATTTATATATTAAAACTTTTATATCGACACGCACATCTTGTCAAATTCTTCGAACCTAAATTCTTGGGCGGGATTCTCTGACCTCGCGCTGGGTCGGAGAATCGCTGGGGGGCCGCGCGAATCACGACACGCCGCCAGAACACCGGGACGCGATTCTCTGCAAACCAGAGAATCGGCGCCATTGGGGCCGGCGTGGTTGGCAAGGTGCCGGCTGAGGGCCGCTCTACGCAGCACCGCCTCACCCCCCCCCCCGCGATTTGGCGGCCCAGATGCGCTGACCAGCCGTAAAAAAAAAAAACGAGTCCCTCCAGCGCCGCTCTAACCTGCTCTGAGCCGGCGGGACCTCGGCGTTGAAGAGTTGGGTGGCGGCCTGTGGGGGGGGGGGGGGTCTGATACTGGAGGGGAGGCCTCCGATGTGGCCTGGCCCACGATCGGGGCCCACCGATCGGCGGGCCGTCCTCTCTGGCTGGGGGCCTTCTTTCCTATGCGCCAGCCCCTGTAGCCCTGCGCCATGTTGTGCCGGGGCCGGCGTGTTGAAGGAGGCCACTGCGCATGCACACATTAGCGCTAGCGCCACTGTGCATGCGCGCATCCTGCGGCACCCAGTTCGCGCCAGGATCAGCAGCTGGAGCGGCGTGAACCGCTCCAGTGCCATGCTGGCTCCCTGTAGGGGCCAGAATTAGTCATGGGAGCGGCCCGTTCACGCCGTCGTAAAACGCAACGGTGTTTACGACAGCATGGACACTCTGCCGCGGGATGAGAGAATCCCACCCCCAATGTCTGCACTTGTAATGGAAACTTCCTACGTAAGTTTATCATATTCAAATTATTCCTATTTAACTGTAGGGTATAGAGAATCTGAGAACTAGAGTGTCATAATATACACCAGTATATCATGGTGCAGACACACACACACACACTGATGGACACACAGTGGGACCAATCAACACACACAACACCGCAGCCAATCACCAGTGAGAGCACACGCACTATAAAGACACGGGGCATCAGAGTTCCCGCTCATTCGAGTAGCAGCTAGCTAGCTAGGCGAGAGGTGAGTGAGCCGGGAGATTGAATACAGCGGGGAGCTGAGTGAGCCGGGACAGTGAAAACAGCGCGGGAGGTGAGTGAGCCGGGACATTGAAAACAGCGCGGGAGGTGAGTGAGCCGGGAGATTTAAAAAACGCGGGAGATTTAAAAAGAGCGGGAGGACAGAGAGCCGGGACATTGAAAACAGCGCGAGAGGAGAGAGAGCCGGGAGATTTAAAAAGCGCGGGAGACTTAAAAAGTGCAGGAGCTGCGAGTCAGAGCGCAGATTTTAAAAGATCGCGGCCTAGTTTCGGGAGCCGTTCGGAGGAGGAGGAGCAGTCTCTGTCAGGGAGAGAACCTGAGAACACCTAAGACCCTCAGAAGGTAAGAAGGTAAGTAAGTGATTTTCACTCATTTTTACTTTTATACCTTTTTCAAATTGTGTGTGTCGGGGGGAAACTGAAGTGACATCACAGAAAAGCTGTGGCCTGAGTGGCTGGTTGGGAATCTACACTAAATTAAAAAAATTAAGCATTGGTAACTAATTAAACATAATTACTTAATTATAATTTAGAGGGGTATCTAAGTCAGAGATCGGAGAGTACTATATTTAGCTTTCGCATTTCTATTAGAAATCTAGTGCTAGGAAACAGATAGTTAACAGTAACTTTGAAAACATTTTTAAAATATTTTTTTTAAATTTTAATTTTAATTAATTGACGCAATGTCAGTTAGAGGGGTGCAGTGCTCTGACTGTGAGATGTGGCAGGTCCGGGAGGCTTCCAGCATCCCGGATGGCTTCATCTGTAGAAAGTGCACCCAACTGGAGCTCCTCACAGACCGCATAGTTCGGTTGGAGCAGCAGTTGGATGCACTTAGGAGCATGCAGGTGGCGGAAAGCGTCATAGATTGCAGTTATGTAAATGTGGTCACACCCAAGGTGCAGGCAGAGAAATGGGTGACCACCAGAAAGGGCAGGTAGTCAGTGCAGGAATCCCCTGTGGTTGTCCCCCTCTCGAACAGGTATACCCCTTTGGATACTGTCGGGGGGGATAGCCTATCAGGGGAAAACAACAGCAGCAGCCAGAGCAGTGGCACCACGGCTGGCTCTGATGTTCAGAAGGGACGGTCAAAGCGCAGAAGAGTAATAGTAATAGGGGACTCTATAGTCAGGGGCACAGATAGGCGCTTCTGTGGACGTGAAAGAGACTCCAGGATGGTATGTTGCCTCCCTGGTGCCAGGGTCCAGGATGTCTCCGAACGGGTAGAGGGCATCCTGAAGGGGGAGGGCAAACAGGCAGAGGTCGTTGTACATATTGGTACTAACGACGTAGGCAGGAAGGGGCATGAGGTCCTGCAGCAGGAGTTCAGGGAGCTAGGCAGAAAGTTAAAAGACAGGACCTCTAGGGTTGTAATCTCGGGATTACTCCCTGTGCCACGTGCCAGTGAGGCTAGAAATAGGAAGATAGAGCAGCTAAACACGTGGCTAAACAGCTGGTGTAGGAGGGAGGGTTTCCGTTATCTGGACCACTGGGAGCTCTTCCAGGGCAGGTATGACCTATATAAGAAGGACGGGTTGCATCTAAACCGGAGAGGCATAAATATCCTGGCCGCGAGGTTTGCTAGTGTCACACGGGAGGGTTTAAACTAGTATGGCAGGGGGGTGGGCACGGGAGCAATAGGTCAGAAGGTGAGAGCATTGAGGGAGAACTAGGGAATAGGGACAGTGGGGCTCTGAGGCAGAGCAGACAGGGAGAAGAACACAGCGGGTCTGGTGGCCTGAAGTGCATATGTTTTAATGCAAGAAGTATTACGGGTAAGGCAGATGAACTTAAGAGCTTGGATTAGTACTTGGAACTATGATGTTGTTGCCATTACAGAGACCTGGTTGAGGGAAGGGCAGGATTGGCAGCTAAACGTTCCAGGATTTAGATGTTTCAGGCGGAATAGAGGGGATGTAAAAGGGGAGGCGGAGTTGCGCTACTGGTTCGGGAGAATATCACAGCTGTACTGTGGGAGGACACCTCAGAGGGCAGTGAGGCTATATGGGTAGAGATCAGGAATAAGAAGGGTGCAGTCACAATGTTGGGGGTTTACTACAGGCCTCCCAACAGCCAGCGGGAGATAGAGGAGCAGATAGGTAGACAGATTTTGGAAAAGAGTAAAAACAACAGGGTTGTGGTGATGGGAGACTTCAACTTCCCCAATATTGACTGGGACTCACTTAGTGCCAGGGGCTTAGACGGGGCGGAGTTTGTAAGGAGCATCCAGGAGGGCTTCTTCAAACAATATGTAGACAGTCCAACTAGGGAAGGGGCGGTACTGGACCTGGTATTGGGGAATGAGCCCGGCCAGGTGGTAGATGTTTCAGTAGGGGAGCATTTCGGTAACAGTGACCACAATTCAGTAAGTTTTAAAGTACTGGTGGACAAGGATAAGAGTGGTCCTAGGCTGAATGTGCTAAATTGGGGGAAGGCTAATTATAACAATATTAGGCAGGAACTGAAGAACATAGATTGGGGGTGGATGTTTGAGGGCAAATCAACATCTGACATGTGGGAGGCTTTCAAGTGTCAGTTGAAAGGAATTCAGGACCGGCATGTTCCTGTGAGGAAGGAGGATAAATACGGCAATTTTCGGGAACCTTGGATAACGAGAGATATTGTAGGCCTCATCAAAAAGAAAAAGGAGGCATTTGTCAGGGCTAAAAGGCTGGGAACAGACGAAGCCGGCGTGGAATATAAGGAAAGTAAGAAGGAACTTAAGCAAGGAGTCAGGAGGGCTAGAATGGGTCACGAAAAGTCATTGGCAAATAGGGTTAAGGAAAATCCCAAGGCTTTTTACACGTACATAAAAAGCAAGAGGGTAGCCAGGGAAAGTGTTGGCCCACTGAAGGATAGGCAAGGGAATCTATGTGTGGAGCCAGAGGAAATGGGCGAGGTACTAAATGAATACTTTGCATCAGTATTCACCAAAGAGAATAAATTGGTAGATGTTGAGTCTGGAGAAGGGTGTGTAGATAGCCTGGGTCACATTGAGATCCAAAAAGACGAGGTGTTGGGTATCTTAAAAAATATGAAGGTAGATAGGTCCCCAGGGCCTGATGGGATCTACCCCAGAATACTGAAGGAGGCTGGAGAGGAAATTGCTGAGGCCTTGACAGAAATCTTTGGATCCTCACTGTCTTCAGGGGATGTCCCGGAGGACTGGAGAATAGCCAATGTTGTTGCTCTGTTTAAGAAGGGTAGCAAGGATAACCCAGGGAACTACAGGCTGGTGAGCCTTACTTCAGTGGTAGGGAAATTACTGGAGAGAATTCTTCGAGACAGGATCTACTCCCATTTGGAAGCAAATGGACGTATTAGTAAGAGGCAGCATGGTTTTGTGAAGGGGAGGTCGTGTCTCACTAACTTGATAGAGTTTTTCGAGGAGGTCACTAAGATGATTGATGCAGGTAGGGCAGTGGATGTTGTCGATGTGGACTTTAGTAAGGTCTTTGACAAGGTCCCTCATGGTAGACTAGTACAAAAGGTGAAGTCACACGGGATCAGGGGTGAGCTGGCAAGGTGGATACAGAACTGGCTAGGTCATAGAAGGCAGAGAGTAGCAATGGAAGGATGCTTTTCTAATTGGAGGGCTGTGACCAGTGGTGTTCCACAGGGATCAGTGCTGGGACCTTTGCTGTTTGTAGTATATATAAATGATTTGGAGGAAAATGTAACTGGTCTGATTAGTCAGTTTGCAGACGACACAAAGGTTGGTGGAATTGCGGATAGCGATGAGGACTGTCAGAGGATACAGCAGGATTTAGATTGTTTGGAGACTTGGGCGGAGAGATGGCAGATGGAGGTTAATCCAGACAAATGTGACGTAATGCATTTTGGAAGGTCTAATGCAGGTAGGGAATATACAGTGAATGGTAGAACCCTCAAGAGTATTGAAAGTGAAAGAGATCTAGGAGTACAGATCCACAGGTCACTGAAAGGGGCAACACAGGTGGAGAAGGCAGTCAAGAAGGCATACGGCATGCTTGCCTTCATTGGCCGGGGCATTGAGTATAAGAATTGGCAAGTCATGTTGCAGCTGTATAGAACCTGAGTTAGGCCACACTTGGAGTATAGTGTTCAATTCTTGTCGCCACACTACCAGAAGGATGTGGAGGCTTTAGAGAGGGTGCAGAAGAGATTTACCAGAATGTTGCCTGGTATGGAGGGCATTAGCTATGAGGAGCGGTTGAATAAACTTGGTTTGTTCTCACTGAAACGAAGGAGGTTGAGGGGAGACCTGATAGAGGTCTACAAAATTATGAGGGGCATAGACAGAGTGGATAGTCAGAGGCTTTTCCCCAGGGTAGTGGGGTCAATTACTAGGGGGCATAGGTTTAAGGTGAGAGGGGCAAGGTTTAGAGTAGATGTACGAGGCAAGTTTTTTACGCAGAGGGTAGTGGGTGCCTGGAACCCGCTACCGGAGGAGGTGGTGGAAGCAGGGACGATAGTGACATTTAAGGGGCATCTTGACAAATACATGAATAGGATGGGAATAGAGGGATACGGACCCAGGAAGTGTAGAAGATTGTAGTTTAGTCGGGCAGCATGGTCGGCACGGGCTTGGAGGGCCGAAGGGCCTGTTCCTGTGCTGTACATTTCTTTGTTCTTTGTTCTTTGTTCTAGGAGTACAGAGCTCACAGCCTGCAACACAGACATTCACCATGTGCTGAGTGCATCGACTGGTTAGGACAAGGCAAAGGTCTTTAGTTAAAGCTAGTATCGTATTAATCCACAGTCTGAGTATGTTTAAACAGTTAATGATTCAATAAAATAGTGTTGCACTATTTCATGTGTTGGTGACCTGTATGTGATCCAGAACACCCAACACATCATGATACCAGGAGTGGTGGAATATTAGCACTTCTTAGACCTACCTGCAAGTGATTTGCCTTCTGCCAGCATTCCGTCATCCTGCAACATGGACAACATCAGCCCGCCGCCGCCGCTCCGCATCGCCGGCAACCTCGGGGCCAACTGGAAGATTTTCAAACAGCGCTTCCAGCTCTTCCTCGAAAACATGGACAGGGAGGGCGCCTCGGACACCAGAAACATTGATCTTCTCCTCTCCATGGCCGGGGACCATGCCATCCACATTTTCAACTATCTCACTTTCGCAGATGATGAAGATAAGACGAAGTTCAAGACGGTCCTCCTCAAGTTTGACCTTCACTGCAGCGTAGAGGTGAATGAAAGTTTTGAACGCTACGTGTTCCAGCAGTGTTTGCAGGGTAAGGATGAACATTTCCAATCCTTTCTAACGCACCTCCGCATCCTTGCGCAATCTTGCAGCTATGGGCCCACCTCCGACTCCATGATACACGATGTTCAGTCGGACCCCCTGTGCCAGCAGCTCCTCAAAGTAAAGCAACTCACCCTAGCGAATGCCATCGAGACCTGTGTCTTACATGAAAACGCCACGAGTCGGTATTCCCATATACAAGCGGCTGAAACGGCGCGGCAAGGTTCCCACGAGGCGGAACGGGTCCAAGTGACTGAGCACCTCCAGGGCCTCAGCCTCGATGAAGGCGGCCATTTCGCGCACTTTTCGCGGACACCCGTGCTTGTACACACCAAACGAGTGGACGGCGACGTTGAGGAACGGAATGTGCAGGCGCGCACCACCGCACCGCGCATGCGCGGTGACGCAACGAACGTGCTAACGTCACGACGTGCGGCAACTGTGGCTCCGCCCACTTAAAGCGGTAATGTCCCGGAAAATCTTGACAATGCCTATGATGTAGAAGACTTGGCCACTATGCTGCCTTCTGTCGAGAACCTCAGCCTGACAATTCATATCGCTTCAGCCAGCCTCACAGGAATGTTCGGGCAATTCAACCCATGGTCACCGAGTCCAATGCGGACCTCCCACACAGCAGTGACACTGAGGACCCGAAGGCGCCTTTTCGAGTCAGTGTCGTAACGTAAAACAGGCTGTCCCCGAAGCAAAGACACCAGCCGCTGTCAGTATACAGCATCGATCCAGACGATGAGTGGTGTGCCACCCTGACGGTCAACTAGAATTCGTTGCCCACCTCAGAGACTTAATTTGTGAACTTTGTGGACTTATGGACTTTCTGATTTTATCTGTTCTTCCGTTTATTCGTTCAAATGGTTTGTATATAGTGTTCAGCTCGTAATTCTTGTGGCACACTATTTTTCTGCACCAGGCACCTTTCCATGTAAATAGCTTAGTTTTTATGTACATAGTCCTGTAAATATTTCACACACACGTAGTCAGGAACATTCACCATACACTATTTATTGCCACGCAGGTACATTTTTTATAAAAGGGGGGATGTCATAATATACACCAGTATATCATGGTGCAGACACACACTGATGGACACACAGTGGGACCAATCAACACACACAACACCGCAGCCAATCACCAGTGAGAGTACATGCACTATAAAGACAGGGGGCATCAGAGTTCCCGCTCATTCGAGTAGCAGCTAGCTAGGAGGACAGAGCTCACAGACTGCAACACAGACATTCACCATGTGCTGAGTGCATCAACTGGTTAGGACAAGGCAAAGGTCTTTAGTTAAAGCTAGTATCGTATTAACCCACAGTCTGAGTATGTTTAAACAGTTAATGATTCAATAAAATAGTGTTGCACTATTTCAAGTGTTGGTGACCTGTATGCGATCCAGAACACCCAACACATCGTAGTGCAATACTTTTCTATATAATGATCAGAAGTAAAATCTGCGTAAACTATATGGGGCTGGTTTAGCACAGGGCTAAAGAGCTGGCTTTTAAAGCAGACCAAGGCAGGCCAGCAGCACGGTTCAATTCCCGTACCAGCCTCCCCGAACAGGCGCCGGAATGTGGCGACTAGGAGCTTTTCCCAGTAACTTCATTTGAAGCCTACTTGTGGTAATAAGCAATTTTCATATAAAGTATATGTATTGGCATTTATTATTCTCAAATAAGTGCAAACAATGTAATTTTTGTCCCACAATGTATGTAATTTAACTTTCAAACGTCAATTCAAGGTTTTAACATAGAACATAGAAAAATACAGCACAGAAGATGCTGTATTTTAGGCCCACGATGTTGTGCCGAACCTTTGTCCCAGATTAATCATAGATTATCATAGAGAAAGAGCACCCTACCCAAGGTCAACACCTCCACCCTATCACCACAACCCAGCAACCCACAACCCCACCCAACACTAAGGGCAATTTTGGACACTAAGGGCAATTTATCACGGCCAATCCACCTAACCTGCACATCTTTGGACTGTGGGAGGAAACCGGAGCACCCGAAGGAAACCCACGCACACACGGGGAGGACGTGCAGACTCTGCACAGACAGTGACCCAAGCCGGAATCGAACCTGGGACCCTGGAGCTGTGAAGCAATTGTGCTATCCACAATGCTACCGTGCTGCCCTTAAATATTCTGGATGACATGTATTAAACTCAAGGATGTATTCAGTAATCTGCAAAGAGAGTCCAAGTTGATGTCTGCTGAAGTGCATGTGACAGGGCAAATAGGGCAGGAACTTATAGTAGTAATGGTGGGATTTTCTGCTTCTGTATTTGGGAGGCTTGCAGCGATGGGAGCGTGGGGAGCAGTGTGAACAGCAAAGCGGGGCAGAAAATCCAGCTGGAGTCCCAAATCAGCCTTTATGCCGGTGGGATTTTCCCAATCGATTGTTCAACCTCTTCGCCAGCGACGCAAAGAGGCAACTTAGAAAGCCAAGGTTGTTGGTGGAGTGTTTTGCGACCCGCCCCTTACCTTTTTATTCGGCGGGAAATCCTGGCAACACCGACGGTGGGCGACCCTCCGCTCTCCCTGTCTCAGATGACACTGCCAAAAAATGTCAAAATTCTGCCCAATGTACCGACTCGCACTGCATTTCGTTTAGAAAAATGTCTGACACTTAAAAAGTGAATGACAGAAATTTTCCATAAGCTATTTGTTCCGATGAAGTCAGGAATGGGCAGGCTGGAGGAGTGAGCAGGAAGGTAACTCAGGCTGTGAGGAAAACAGAGCTGCTATTAAATTGACACTAAACAAGTCTGACCAGAAGAATGGAAAGACAGATGCAGACAGGCACTTTAGTAAATTGAAGGTGGTTCAGGTGTTTAACAGATGTTCTCATATTTCCAAATAATTAATAAATTCACTTTTTTAGGCCCTTACCGCTGCCAATAATTTTTAGGTCGTTCGCCACAGCTGACCAGCTGTTTTACTGCTTGATAAATCTACACCATAATGCACACTTTCTCCAAAAATCTGTCATGACATGTAACCTAGCCTTCTCATTTACAGTATAGAATAAAAATATTGATATCAATGTCTCAACAATATGTATGAAGAAAAGTCACGAGCCCAATGCTTATTGTTCAAAATTTAAAAGTTGTACCATTTAGAAAATGTAAGGTGCAAATTATCTTTAATATTTCAACAATATATTCCTTCAATGTTTCTTTCTGAAACTTGTGATTTTATCAACATTAGCACTTTTGGGTGCTTTCAGATTTATTAGAAATAATCCCAAAAGCCATCACTCTGTAAATTTGAATTCTCAATCCTCTACAGGCCCTTTCATTTTACAATAAATGCTCCACCCTGCTGTGATAAAGTGAATTCCATGACGCTTTGAGTCGGTAGTATCTCTCAGCATTCCAAGGTCACCTGTTAACTTGTGGACTAACCCAGGATTAACACTACTGAAATGTGTTTCTTCGTCCCAATGACAAAAAAACGAGGTTCTCATTTTCCAGAGAGATACAATGCCATAGTACACAGAACCTAAGCCTGCAGCCAAAGAAGGAAGACCCAAGTGACCTCGGTCCTGTATATGCCAATTACTAAAGATTAATCATTGGCTCATTTGTCACTTAAGCCAGCATGAGATCGTCTTTGAAAAGTGCCATGGGTGGCTGAAATAATGTGCGGTGCAACAATTTCTCTGCATCAAAGTCCATTTCTCAGTCTGACACTGAGTTGCCAAAGGAAGAAGGAGGTGTCCAATAATGAGGGAGCACCCACCTAAAACGGTACACATGGAACATTGCTGAGATGAGAAGCAATCTCAGAGGAGGCTCTGCCTGTCCCAGAAGGTAGTGGTTCAGCATTGCATCGCTCGGCAAGGTGATCCCCCCCAACCAGGCAGATGGCAGACGTATACCCTCCCAGTGAACATGAAGCAAGTGTGACCCTCAGTTTCATCACCAACTGGCTCATCCCTTTATTCTGCAGCCAACCTCTGCGGAATTTCAGTCAGTGAAAATGGTTAGCACAAAAGTCCTGACTGATGTTCTACATGTGAGGAAGGATACTCGGGGATAATTGTTATCCCTTGAAAACATAGCTTTTTAGATGCCTCCCCAATCACAAACCCAACCTCAGAGAAGGCAAGAACTGAACAGGCCATTGCCTGCTAAACATAAAGTGCAGAAGGAAGCCATTCGGCCCATTGAGTCTACACCAACCCACTTAAGCCCTCCTAACCTTTTTTGGTCGCTAAGGGCAATTTATCATGGCCAATCCACCTAACCTGCACATCTTTGGACTGTGGGAGGAAACCGGAGCACCCGGAGGAAACCCACGCAGACACGGGGAGAACGTGCAGACTCCGCACAGACAGTTACCCAGCAGGGAATCGAACCTGGAACTCTGGCGCTGTGAAGCCACAGTGCTGATCACTTGTGCTACCGTGCTACCGTGCTAAAGAAGAGGGTAAGTTGCATTATCCAGTCAGAGAGGGCACTATACTATGCACACCGTGGGGTATGCAGAATCATTGTAGTCAGCGGCATGCTCCACAACTTGGTGCTGAAAAGTGTCTTGGATATTGGACTCTGAGGAGATCAACAAAGGGAGCATCTCCTCAGATGAGGTCCAGTAGTAGGAGGAGAAGGAGTGCGAGGAAATGAAAATGAAATGAAAATGAAAATCACTTAATGTCACAAGTAGGCTTCAAATTAAGTCACTGTGAAAAGCCCCTAGTCGCCACATTCCGGCGCCTGTTCGGGGAGGCTGGTACGGGAATTGAACCGTGCTGCTTGCCTGCCTTGGTCTGCTTTAAAAGCCAGCTAGTTAGCCCAGTGTGCTAAACCAGCCCCTATATGAAGGACAAGAGGAAGGACTTTAGAGATGAGGGAAGCAACATCACAGGAGAGGCAACGAGGTGTCCATGCAGGATGTCATTCTGGTCAGAGATCTTCTGATACAACAGCACCTCACATGATGGAAAACTTCCATGGGTGGTAAGGCTGGCCTGAAAAGCAGAGGAGAGCATTAATGACGCCAAGGAAACATCCTGAGAGCAAAAACATAAAAATTGATGAAGGCCTGCTGGATGTAGTGTTCAGATGGCAGGTGAGACATTCAAAAACTATTGACGGAGTGGAAAGTCCAATATTCTGTAAATATCTTCCAAGTTATACAGCTGTGAGAGACGTGTTGGGCTGCATAATTATTCAAGGACCCATTGGGGCCATCCCTGCGACTGTCTTACTTGCATCACTGCAAGTGTGTCCATTTCTGCTTGGGACCAGCCAGCAGCTGGTGCTTCCGGCTGAGGGGACGAGGAACCAGAGGGCAGTGAGCTTCCCTCAAAATGAATAGATTCCTCAGCTTCCTGTTCTGATTGCTCACCCATTATTGTGGTAACCTGATGGCTGGACTGGGCTCAGCTGCCATCCCCTCCCTAGCCACCGATCTGCCAACCATGAGATAGTCCCGTTTCGTGACTGTCACTCCTCTCTCCTACAGCACTGCTGAGAACTGGTTCAGAACAGTGAACAGAACAATCTGTATGGTCAAACAGCCAAGGCAGAGGTAAAAAGAAGAACTAGGGAAATCAAGAACCAATTCTGGATTGAGAAAGCTAAGGAACGGCAGCTCCTCACCGACAAGCACAACACCTGGACCTTCTTCAGTGCCACCAAGGCAATAAATGGACCCAACACCCTCGGCATCAAACTGGTGTGGCGTAAGGACAGAACTCTTTTGAGAGACAGAGAAAACATCAGCCTTCGATGGAGAGAACACGATGGAGGTCGTGTTTGAGAAAATCCTCCACTCCCTATCAAAGGTCATCTTGGGCTCCCACCAAGAGTGGATGAAGTCGAAGCCGCCATTAACTACATGAAGAATGGAAAAGTCGCAGGAGTGGATGGGATTCCAGCAGAGATTTTCAAACTTGGAGGAGAAGAGATCCCCTGTTATCTCCATCAGCTGTGCCTGAAAATTATTGGGACAGAGAACAAATTCTTGCCGACCTCAGGGATGCCGTCTTCACCACCATCTTCTAGAAAGAAGACAAAGTGGATTGTGGCAACCAAGCAATCTCCCTACTCTCCATCACTGGGAAAATCATCACCCAAATCCTTGCCGGCCACCTTCTCCCAGTCTTTGAAGAGAGTAAGTGTGGCTTCCAAACAAACCCGTGGAACAATAGACATGATTTTCACTGCTCGACAACTTCAAGGGAAATGCCAGGAGCAACGTCAATCACTCTCCATGACCTTCATCGATCTGACCAAGGCTTTTGACTCAGTCAGTCAGGAAGTGCTATGGAAGACCCTGTCAAAGGGTCTTCCGTAGGGTGAAGGGTTTTCTCCATTTTCATCGCCACCAACCTTCACCTTATCAAGAACAAGCTTCCCAGTGGAGTAGTCATCATCTACAGGATGGATGGAAAACTTTTCAACTTCAACCAGTTGAAATCCAAGATGAAAATGACACCAACATCGCTCATGGAACTCAGTAAGGAGATGACAACTTCATCTGTCAGAAGAGAATTTCCAAGCCATTTTTGATGCCTTCGCAGAAGCCTCAACCTCAAGAAGACTCAAGTCCTTTACCAGCCTGCCTCAGGGCAAGATCCAGTCTCTCCCTCCATCAAGGTCAATGGGGAAACCCTCCAAAAATGGAACATTTCCCCTACCTGGGGGCCCACCTCTCATTTAAGGTTGACATCAATGTGGAGATTCAGCATCGTATCCAATCTGCGAGCGCCGCCTTCAGATGCCTAAGGATGAGAGTTTTTGTTAACCACAACATCTGTGCCAATACTAAGATCCCAGTGGAAAAGGCAGTCATCCTCCCAATTCTTCCACACAGCACGAAAACTTGGATTACGTACAGACACCACCTCAATGTCCTGAAGAGATACGATCAATACGTCTGAGATAGATTCTCAGCCAAGAGGACAGGCAGACTAACATCAGCACCCTTGAAGGAGCCAGGTACAGCAGTATTGAGGCTATGATCATCCAAAACCAACTCCACTGGGCCGGCTATGTGCTTAGAATGCCAGAGCCCCGAGTGCCAAAACTAATCTTATTCGCCCGACTCAAGGAATGCTCCCGAAATAGAGGATTAAGGAAGTGTTTCGAAGACATCCTGAAGGCTTACCTGAAGAAATGCAACATTGACATCAACACCTGGGAGACGCTTGCTCAGGTGAGACCTGCTTGGAGGAACCTTCTGATTGAAGGGACACAATTCTTTAAGAGCACCTAATGGCAAGAGGTAGTCTGAAAAGGAGCCTGAGAAAGGAATACCCACGATCGTGAGTCCATTGACCAATCCCACCTCCACAAAACACCTTTCTTAGGTGCATGTGGTGTTGGGTGCTCTGGTGCACAGATGAGCCAACACAGTTGTATGTGGTACAACTCTATTTTATTATAACTCTTATAATACAGTTCGTTCTGGATACTCTGCACGTGCTGTCTCCCTGAGTGTGTTTGGCAATAGATGTGTCCTGGTTCTCCTCTGCAGCTAATACTGACCACCGGGGGTCGTGTCTGTGCTTTTATATCTTTCTGTCATTGGTTGTGGTGTTGTGTGTTCTGATTTGTCTGTTGGTGTGTCTATCATGATGTGTGTGTTTGAATATCATGACAGTGTACATTACTTTATATCACTCCTCAACTCCTCACGTTGTTGCCAACTGGTACAGGCACAGCATAGGAGACAGACAGAAATCTAAAATATATGGTTGACCCAGGATTAACATCTGGGGCGAGATTCTCCGACCCCCCGCCCGGTCGGAGAATCGCCGGGGGCTGGCGTGAATCCCGCCCCCACCGGTTGCCGAATTCTCCGGCACTGGATATTCGGCGGGGGGCGGGAATCGTGCCGCGCCGGTTGGCGGGCCCCCCCCCCGCGATTCTCTGGCCCGGATGGGCCGAAGTCCCGCTGCTAAAATGCCTGTCCCGCCGGCGTAGATTAAACCACCTACCTTACCGGCGGGACAAGGCAGCGCGGGCGGGCTCCGGGGTCCTGGGGGGGGGTGCAGGGCGATCTGGCCCCGGGGGGTGCCCCCATGGTGGCCTGGCCCGCGATCGGGGCCCACCGATCCGCGGGCGAGCCTGTGCCGTGGGGGCACTCTTTCCCTTCCGCCTTTGCCACGGTCTCCACCATGGCGGAGGCGGAAGAGACTCCCTCCACCCTCCACTGCGCATGCGCGGGAATGCCGTCAGCGGCCGCTAACGCTCCCGCACACGCGCCGCCAGGAGATGTCATTTCCGCGCCAGCTGGCGGGGCACCAAAGGCCTTTTCCGCCAGCTGGCGGGGTGGAAATTCTTCCGCCGCTGGCCTAGCCCCTTAAGGTTGGGGCTCGGCCCTCAAAGATGCGGAGCATTCCGCACCTTTGGGGCAGCGCGATGCCCGACTGATTTGCGCCGTTTTGGGCGCCAGTCGGCGGACGTCGCGCCGATACCGGAGAAATTCGCCCCTGATTCTGCTACTTTCCTCTTTTCTAGCCCACTAAAACAACACCAATTAAATGCATTTAAAAGAAAGATCAACAGATTTTCACTCTGAAGACAAAAATTAAATTCAGTAAGCATATTAAGGAATTAAGCTTCGGAGACTTTTTGGCTGTTCAGGTCGGTGATTTTAATGGAGTTATATGCCTGGATTAGAGTGAAATTACGTTTTGCTGTTTCAGGATATTTGCCATAAGAACATAATTCAAGAGAATTGATTGTGTTTGAACAGCTAAAAGCTTATGCTCCATTCTTTATTTGGATGTTGCTATATTACAAAGCAAGACTAAAGACAGAAATGGAGAATGCCACTTTTCTCTCCAAATATTTTTAAATGTAGCTGATTGATTGATGAATAGTGAAGCGTATCAAGCATAATCATGCCAAGGGTCTTGTATTTGAAGAACGTGAAGAGATAAAAATGTTTGAATACACAATTGTTCCATCAAAGTTTTATTTAGGGAAGGCAATGTTAAGTGGTTTAATGGTTGAGGCAATTAGCTTTTTCCTCAACGGCTAGTGTTCACTGTGACATAGATCAACAGTAGGAAATTAATACCACTCTCTATTGTCTTCATAACTGTTTCCGCAGCGGTAAATTGCCCAGAGACAAAGATTCAGACAATAAATCAGAAATCGTCATTGAGGTATAAATGCCACAGGGTAATTTCCTTTTTAAACAGGTTCTGCATGGTGAGAACCAAGGGAATGTCTTTATTGCTGTTACCATATATCAGAGAATTATAATAAAACCCTGTTATAACAAGCTAATTATAGTTGAACAATAGTCAGGAGGCCTAAAGCACTTATGGCATCATTATTGGCTCCATATATAACAAAACTATTTTGTTTTTTTCCTTTAACTCCCCATGCCACACAACACTTCAACTAGTTAGAAGGCATTGCATTTATTAGGTGGAGAAGCTGATTGCAATATTGGGCCATCTGAAAGCCCCTGAAAACTAGCATATTACTTCTGGTGTGTGTTCACCATTATGTGCACATAAAAAGGTTAATTTGTGCACAGCAAGATTCCACAAACAACAAACCAAATGATGACCCCATTTCTGGTGCTACTGGTTGAAGGAAGAGCTTTAGCCTGAACAATTGGACCAATCGTCAATCTTTAAATAGTGGCGTGAGTCCTGTGATACCAAGCTGAATGGGAGGATATCTTCAACACCTCATTCAAAAAAATGATTATGCAGTGCTGCACTGACAGCAGTCTCGCGTCACAGATCAAACATGAAACTGAGGCTCCATTTACCCACTCAAGTCAATGACATTATTCAGCTGCTTACCTTCCTGCAGAAACTGGATTAGCTGCAGGCCAATTCATTTTCAGGAGTCAGGAACTATTAATTTTTCTCAGAAAACCTGATTTCATGGATAGCAGATGGAATGTAGAGCGTTTACCCAAATTAGATCTTATCAAAGGAGGAATAGAAAGTCTTAAATATTAAAAAATGGAATGTGGTGGAAATGGACCTCATGGCTGCAAAAATGTTTGGCTTCTTCATTTGCACGTACAACAAAAGTCACTGTTCTTCGGGTTTAATTCTTTGAATAATAATCTTTAATGCACTCTGGGAATGCACAATGCAAGTTGAAAAACAAGCTAATTCCTTCAGAATTTCATTTGTGCTGAAGAGCAGTTTTTAAAATTTCTAACAAGAAATGGCGGCGAGTAAGAAAACAGGATAGAATCACTCGTGGCAGCTTGGCGCAATCAGTTACCATTCTTTCCTCATCCAGAGGTTGTTTTCTTGTCCTTCTCATTTCACTTTGGTTTGTGGTTTCTTAATGCATGCAAAATCATTGGCATCTTCCCTTAAACTGCAGTCACTAGACTCCAAAAAGTAGTTTAATGGGTCAGAAATGACTCTCACTCTTATCGAGTTAATCCAATTTAGCAGTGAGGCTATTTGCATTATACTTATAAACTAAGGCCCATTGTCTACTCAACTGATTCAGATACATTTTAAATATATTATAGTAGTATGTAAGCAAATGCAACTATTTTTCATGATGTCCTGACATTTGATGATGTCCCTCAACCAACAGCAAGCGAAGCAGAGCAATTGGTCATTCATTTCACTTCAGTTTGTGGTTTCTTAATTCATGCACAATCATTGACATCTTCATTTAAACAGCAGTTACTTGACTGCAAAATGTAGTTTAATGGGTCAGAAATGGCTCTCACTGTTGTAGAAGAAAGAAAAGGGTGACATCACAGAAAGTGGCCATTCAATCCATTGTGTTGTATTGGCAATCTCTCAGAGCTAGTCAGCTCGTCCCACTGCCCTGCCTTTGCCCTCTAGGCCTGACAATGTATTTTTTTCAAATAATTATCCAATTGCCTTTTGAAATTCACGATCGAATCTGCCAAAACAGCATTCTCAATCAGTGCATTCCATATGAATTCCAAAGATGTGCAGATAAGATGGATTGACCATGCTAAAATTGCCCCTTCGTGTCCAAAGATGTGCAGGTTAGATGGGATTCTGGGGTTATGGGGAGGAATGGATCTAGGTAGAGTGCACTTTCATAGGGTCAGTTCAGACCCGATGGCCGAATGGCCTCATTCTGCACTTGGGAATTCTATGAGTCTAAGATTCTATATCCTAACTTCTCACTGCAAAAAAAATGTTTTAGGGCGGCATGGTGGCACAGTGGTTAGCACTGCTGCCTCACAGCACCAGGGACCCGGGTTCAATTCCGCCTCGGGTGACTGTGTGGAGTTTGCACTTTTTCCCCTGTGTCTGCGTGGGTTTCCTCCAAATGCTCTGTTTTCTTCCCACAGTCCAGTTAGGTGGATTGGCCTTGCTAAATTGCCCAAAAAGGTTGGGTTACGGGTATAGGGTGGAGGCATGACCCTAGGTGGCTCTTTCAGCGCAGACCCGATGAGCTGAATGGCCTCCTTCTGCACTGTAGCACTATGTTGTGTCTGATTCTTTTGCCAATTACCTTTAATTGGTGTCCTCCGCTTCGTAACCCTTCCGTCACTGGGAGTGGTTCCCCCGATCTGCTCTGTCAGGCCTCCTCTCAACCTTCTCTTCAGCAAAGAGAAACAGTCCCAACTTTCCCAATTTACCCACATAACTGAAGGCTCTCATCATCGTAGCCATTTTCACAAATCCTTTCTGCCTCACCAATGCCTTCACGCTTTTTCTGATTTGACCCTGATACTACCGCTGAGATTGAACCTTTGTTTTAGAAAGGTTCACTCTTTATTTATTTACCAAATTGGACAGCAACTTCAGATGATCACTGACAAACACGTGGGTTTTCACAGTACCTTCATTGCAGTGTTAATGTAAGCCTACTTGTGACAATAAAAAAAGATTCTTATTACTACTTGGCAATAAAAATTCACTTTTACACTGATGGGGCCTCATTCCTTCAGATTCTAATTGTTTTTGGAGATTTGTTTTAAAAATGTAAATGATTTTTCTTTACTTATTTGTTTCTTTTCCTCTCTCTTTATCCAATCTTTCTTTTGCTTTCTGTACCTGATTTGACATTGAATTCTCTATTCTAAGGTACATGACATATACAAAGAGCAGTGCATAAATTCATCAAGCCTCCACCTTCCAAAGTTGCGATCTCTACCACCTGGAAGGATAAGGGCAGCTGGCGCATGGGAACATCACCACCTACAAGTTTCCCACGAAGCACACACTGACCTGAGTTGGAATTTTATAAAGGGCAGCACGGTAGCTGTGGTTAGCACAGTTGCTTCACAGCTCCAGGGTCCCAGGTTCGATTCCTGGCTGGGTCACTGTCTGTGTGGAGTCTGCACATTCTCCCGGTGTCGGTGTGGATTTCCTCCAGGTGCTCCGGTTTCCTCCCACAGTCCAAAGATGTGCAGGTTAGGTGGATTGGCCATGCTAAATTGCCCTTAGTGCCCAAAAAGCTTAGATGGGGTTACTGGGTTACGGGAATAGGTTGGAGGTGTGGGCTTAAGTGGGGTGCTCTTTCAAGGGCCGGTGCAGACTTGATGGGCCAAATGGCCTCCTTCTGCACTGTAAATTCTATGATCTATGAACCATTCCGTCACTGTCCTGGTCAAAACCTTGAACTCCCTCCTAACAGCATTGTGGGTGTATCTATATCACATGGACTGCAATGGTTCGTTCAAAGGCAGTTCAGCACCACTTTCTCAAGAGTAGGTAGGGACAGGCAACAGATTCCAGCTTTGCCAGCTGCAGTCACATTCCATGCAACAACTTTTAAAATCCTGGTCTGTTTATTAACAACATTCAAAATCTGATTGGTACAGGGAGGCATAGCCCATTTGCAAAGGTTCCAAATGGTCTGCAGATTTGGATCACAAACTTGCAGAAATTTCCAGTGCAAAATATCATAGAATCTAAATGGGCAAGGGCAAGTCTGATGGTGGCATTAAGTCGATGGGCTAAATAGCCTCCTTCTGAGGTATAGATTCTCGATCTTTCTAACCAATGGCAGGTGTTATTAAGTCACTGGCTGTGGTAAATTCCGACTCAATGATTGTGAAGTGCTCGTAGAAATTAATGAGGTGTTGTAAACGAAAATAAATAACATTTTATAGCAACTTTCACGTCCCACAGCATGCTTCATAGAATTTACAGTGCAGAAGGAGGCCATTCGGCCCATCGAGTCCGCACCGGCACTAGGAAAGAGCACCCTACCCAAGAACAACACCTCCACCCTATTCCCATAACCCAGCAACCCCACCCAACACTAAGGGCAATTTTGGACACTAAGGACAATTTATCATGGCCAATCCACCTAACCTGCACATCTTTGGACTGTGGGAGGAAACCGGAGCACCCGGAGGAAACCCACGCACACACGGGGAGGATGTGCAGACTCCGCACAGACAGTGACCCAAGCCAGAATCGAACCTGGAACCCTGGAGCTGTGAAGCAATTGTGCTATCCACAATGCTACCGTGCTGCCCACTCCACAATGCTACCGTGCTGCCCATGCTTCAAAGTGCTTTTAGCCAATGAATCACTTCAGAAGTGTAGCCTCCGGTATTTGGTGAGTAAACTATTTAAATGCAGTTTTGTAAGGGCCACGAAGAATCCAGCACGAGTTTTAAGGATACAAAATAATAACGTTTATTTACTATAACAATATATACATAACAGTAGCAGTAACTTCCCTTGCTACCTTCTCCTTCCTGCTGGTTCCTGAACTGGCCAGCTTATTTATACTAGGAGTTTCTCCACCCCCCTCATTGGGGAAGTTCATGTTTACGTCCCTGTAATCAACACGTCATCTAGGTAGACAGCCACACGTGGCAAACCTCTCAAAATGCCCTCCATAACACGTTGAAAAATTGCGCAGGCAGAGGGTACTCCAAAGGGCAACCGTGTATATTCATACAGGCCCCGGTGTGTGTTAATTGTTACATATGGTCGGGAGGCAGGGCCCAGCTCCAACTGCAGGTAGGCGTGACTCATATCTAATTTTGTGAATGAGAGTCCATCTGCAAGTTTCATGTAGAGATCCTCTATGCGAGGCATTGGACATCGGTCGAGTCGGGAAACTGTATTCACTGTAAGTTTATAGTCGCCACACAAGCGAACTGTGGCATCTGGCTTCATTACTGGTACAATTGGTGCTGCCCAGTCAGCAAAACGGACGGGCCTGATAATACCCAAACTCTCCAAACGAGTGAGCTCCCCTTCTACCTTCTCGAGCAAAGCGTAAGGCACTGGGCGCGCCCGGAAATAGCGCGGCGTGGCTCCTGGTTCAACTTGGATACGGGCTACGGCCCCTTTTATTTTCCCCAAACCAGGCTGGAATACCTCTGGGTATCGTCCTAGCACCTCAGTCAACCCTCCAGAAACTGTTTGAAGGATGTGCTGCCATTGCAACCGCAAATGGCGCAACCAGTCCCGACCCAACAGGTTGGGCCCATGGCCACGCACTACGATAAGTGGGAAACGCCCCTCCTGGCGTCCATAGACAACAGGGGTCATTGTAGTTCCTGCAATGTACAGTGGTTCCCCCGTGTAGGTGGCCAACCTGGCCTGTGAGTCAGTTAATGTAAGGGTCTGTATACCCTGCTTGATGCGGTCGAATGTCCTCTGGGCGATCACGGAGACCGCTGCGCCAGTATCCAACTCCATCTCCAGCGGGTGGCCATTGACCCGTACTGTCACCTTAATGGGGGCCACACAGGGAGCTGCCACACAATGCAGCTGCAGGCAGTCGTCCTCCGTCTCCACGTCCTCAGGAGTGGTCGCCGCAGGTTCATCCACATGGAAGGTACGGCCTCTGGGCTGGTCCCAGTTACGGCCCCTGGGCTGGTCCCAGTTTCGGTCGGAACGACGGCGCCTCTGGCGTCCCCAGGACCGCCGTCCGCGACAGGGTCGGCGCCTACAAGTCTGACACGGACATGGCTCCTCATCCATTGGCTCTGGAGAAGGCTCCCTTCGGGGAGGAATGTCCGATGGCCACTGGCGTCGGTCCGGTCGTTGCCTCGCCCAAGGTACCGCAGGAGTGCGGGGGGACGTTTTTGGGCGGAAAGGGTTGCGCCCCAAGGCATGCACTTCCATTCCCTGTAGCTCCTGTACTCCTCGCTCTGCGCTCTCTCGGGACAAGACTATTTGTATTGCCTGTTGAAAAGTCAATGTTGGCTCCGCTAACAACTTTCTCTGGGTTGCTGCATTGTTAATACCGCAAACCAAACGGTCACGTAACATTTCTGACAAGGTCTCACCATAGTCACAGTATTCCGCAATCCCGCGTAGCCTGGATAAAAAATCGACAAGGGATTCTCCAGGGGTCCTCTCAGCGGTATTAAACCGGAAACGCTGGACTATCGTGGACGGGGTTGGGTTAAAGTGTTGCCCCACTATATTCACAAGTTCGTCAAGCGTTTTGGTGTCCGGCGCAGCTGGGTACGTAAGGCTCCTAATCACCCCAAACGTATGCGGCCCACAGGCGGTGAGCAATATGACCACCTGGCGCTCGTTTTCAGTGATATTGTTTGCCCGGAAATAGTAACGCATCCGTTGTGTGTACTGGTTCCAGCTTTCCAGCGCAGTATCAAAAACATCCAAACGTCCGTACAGAGGCATGGTATAATAGAAAACAACTTCCAACCTGTATCCAACAAAAATCCAGGGAGGTGGCTTCAGCAGTGTAGACAGCTATTCACTTTTACCTTCGTCGCCAGTTTTGTAAGGGCCACGAAGAATCCAGCACGAGTTTTAAGGATACAAAATAATAACGTTTATTTACTATAACAATATATACATAACAGTAGCAGTAACTTCCCTTGCTACCTTCTCCTTCCTGCTGGTTCCTGAACTGGCCAGCTTATTTATAGTAGGAGTTTCTCCGTCCCCCTCATTGGGGAAGTTCATACTCCCATAGGATTGTGGGATAGTCATTAGTCCCCAGCCAATCGTAAGTAGGCAGGTTATAACATGCACGTTTACAATTATCTGAGCATGCACTGTTTACTCCAACCCCAATTCAGCCCCAGTGGCATACATCCAAATCGGATCATTTAACAATGAATTTATGGGACGGCATGTTGGTGCAGTGGTTAGCACTGCTACCTCACGGTGCTGAGGACCCAGGTTCGATCCCGGACCCAGGTCACTGTCCATGTGGAGTTTGCACATTCACCCCATGTCTGCGTGGGTCTCACTTCCACAACACAACGATAAGCAGAGTAGATGGATTGGCCACGCTAAATTGCCCCTTAATTGGAAAAAAATAATTGGGTACTCTAAATTTATTTTAAAAAACAACGTATGTACATTTATTTCACAAAATCGTCACTAACTAACTTAAGCCCATCCTATTCCTTAATTATGGGATTCAGCTGTGACACGTTCTTCTCCACTTTGCTGCTAATTCCCACTAATAATTGATTATAATTGTTAACGTGGTTGCAACTACGACAATCAACTGATTAGATTTATTTCAGGAGATTAAACCAAAAGGTATGTGTTGAGCTTGGGTTTTTGAAGGGTAAGTACTTTCTTAAACTAATAAAGAATTTTGTTTTTGAACTAAAATTCAAATGTTGTTTATTGGTAAGAAAATAATGAGCTAAAATATATTCAAACAAATTAAAACAAATTTAATTAATATTTTTCAGATCGATGGATAAGACCCAATTGTTTGTGCAAAATGACATGCTCGTTGGTGCCTGGAACACAACAAACGTTTCTGCACAAATTATATTGGCCGCGGGCGGGCCCGTTCACCAAGAATCAGGAGCATTTGTCGAAAAAAATAGTCCTAGAATTGCAGAGGTGTAGAGCAATCATTGAAATTAGATCTTATCAGTGAGAAGTTAATGAGGCCACAAGCAAAAGGTTGACAGCAGAACCTAACCTCAGAGGTTTCAAAACAACTGCTCATGAAGAAGATTCCACAGAAAAAATAGTTTAAATTGGTTAATCATCAAGAATCCGTTCACCCCTCAGTTAGGTTGACTCACATGGCATTGCACACAAAGGGCAGAGACAAAATGCAGTCTTCAGATTAAGGGTGTTCCAGACACAAACGAGCAGGTCAGGGAAGATGTTAATCAGGGCGCGCAGACATAGGGCTGGATGCTCTGCGTCGTGCTGTTGGTAGTGGAGTTACCGAGGCGGAGAATCCAGCATCATGAAGAAAACAGGATCGTCGCCCGATGCTCCACCCACCCCCCCCCCCCCCCTTGGCGTCGGGATTGAGGTTCACACCCTACGCCAATAGGAGGATGCAAATGGGTCAATAAGACATATTTACTTTCACTTATCAGGCCGAGCACCATATTCTCCCATCCCGCGTAATTCTCCAGTCCTCTGGGCCAATGCAAGACCTTCCCACCCCCACCAGACACCCCATAGAGACCCCCCAAATAAAGAGACCGCCCCACCAGAGTCTCCTAAATAAACAGAACCCTGACAGCGACCCCCCCCCCCCCCCCCCCCACAGACCCCCCTAGAAAAGAAACCCCTGTCAGGAAGCAAAAAACAGTCGGCTGAGTTTAAATCCCCTCAGATCTGATCTGCAAGCCATTCATTCATTTTTCTTTGATATTGATTTTTCTGGGCTGCGATTGACAGCTTTCACACCTCCCAGCTGTCAGCATTCTTCCATTCATCTCCCTTTACAGTTGAGTAATTCTGAAGTGGTCTAACTGCAATGTTTATAAACATCAATTATTGATTGACAGTTCCTGGACCACTTCAAACAGAGTTAAGAGCTGTCAGTTTCCAGTTGAAAACTTCAAAATCACTCAACCGTGAAGGGAGCACTTAATTCTGTTTGAAGGATGAATGCGAAGAGACAATATAAACTAAACGAGAGACTTGGGGTTCACATATATAAACCTTTCAGCATGGCAGGCAACATTTATAAGTCACAGCTTAGGCATCAGCTGGAATATTAGTGGGAACAACCCTCCAGGCCACATACTATCGTGACTCAAACCACCCTTAGAATCCGTAGAATCCCTACAGCACAAGTGGAGGTCGTTCGGCCCATCCAGTCTGCACCAACCCTTCGAAAGAGCACCATACCTAGGCCCACTCCCCAGCCTGACCCCTGTAACCCCGTAAAACCTGTACATCTTTAGACTTTGGAAGGAAACCGGAGCACCCGGAGAAAATCCACACAGGCACAGGGAGAATGTGCAAACCCCACAGTCGCCCAAAGCTGGAATGGGTCCCTAGAGCTGTGAGGCAGCAGTGCTAACCACTGTGCCACTGTTCCACCCACCTCAAGTTACTTCACTGTTACTGGATAGAAAAATATGGAACTCTCTCCATGACAGCACTGCGGGTCTTCCTACACCACATGGCCTCAAGAAGGCAGCTCACAACCAGCTTTGCAAGGGTAATTATGGATGGGCAACAGAGGTGCTGACATCCGGTGAATGAATAAAACAATAAACTCTAAGGCCCATACACTAGGAAAGATGGAGTGGGTATAGCGGAGATTTATTAACATGATACTGGGGATCAGAGGTTTCAGTTGTGTGGAGAGACTCAAGGGGTTGCTGCTGTACTCCTTAGGACAAAGATTGGTGAAGGGAAGTTTCAAAATTTTGAAGGTTTTGATGGAGTACATTAGGAGAAGTTGTTTCCACTGGCTTTAGGGTAATGTCCAGTGGACACCGATGCTAAAATAATTAGCAAAAGAACCAAAGCCTAACCTGGGAAAAGACTGGTTAAATCACAAATAAGAGTGCAACATAAAGCATTTCTCTCAAGAGCACTTCCTCATCTTATGGTGAAGTTACAATATTTACCTTAGATATGCAATATAAACTTGCCTAAAAGCCAGCCCTAAATATATCCTGTGTTTTCTCAAAATATTTCCTTGATTTTAAAATTGAAGATTACGAATACTACAAACAAACAATTCCCCCTGTAAAATTTGTTTCCCCAGTGCTTGGTGCCCTTCAATGGTTTTGCACAATCTGTGTGTGGCTGCGTAGTCACAGTATTTAGCACAGAACACAACCTGCAGGCTACCTTCCAGGCTGCTACACAGGCATTCGGCTGCTATCAAATATATTTAAAAACTTGCATCATAATATAATTTCATGGTAGCCATCTCAAAATACCTCAAGTCAAAAAGGGGTTTTCAAGATCACAATCTACCTAAATTCAAATACAGTTTTTTTCTTAAACATGCTAATCACTGGCTCCATCTGATTTTCTGATGAAGGGCACTTTTTGGAATCATAAGGCAAACTGCTTGAGAGCATTTCTCTGTTCTGGGAATATTACAGTTACTGACAGCATTAATTATTAAGTGGAAATCTATCTTAAAAATGGAAAATAGGAACAATGATCTGTTCAATGTCATTTAATCAGTGCAAGGACACATTGATAAATATGATCTGAATATTAAATACAACGGTTTCTGGTTAACAAACAAAGACATCAGCAATAGAAAGCACTGCAGCGCATTCTGGGAAAGCTCAAAAAATTATCTTTAGACCTGTTTAGCGGATATTTGGCAAGTACCTGTTTCTCATTGCCCATCAGACTTTATAACAACCATCTACCATACTTTTGGCAATTAATTTAAAAGATTGAGCCATTTAAGTAAACGGTGATCTATTACAGAAACACCACCATGTGCTAATTGCATCCAGCAGTTCTCGGCACAGACAATACACCCCAGCTCTCACTCAGATCTCTCCATACCCCCAGCTATCCCTCTGCCTGCGATATCTCCCCAAATTCCTGCCATCAACCGCAACCCCCCCCACATCAACACAACCCCCCCATACACATACACATACACACATCTACCCAGACACTGTAAAGTTTATGTAAACCGTACTTCCCCTCTCAGAATTTCTACCCTGAGCTGACACTCCAATACCCAATCAGGGTTTTTAATCAAGAAACAGTTTCACTTGGATTTTAATAGTATCTTGAAGTTGGAGCACAGTAAGAAGTCTTACAACACCAGGTAAAAGTCCAACAACCTGTCCATGCCTGTTGGACTTTAACCTGGTGTTGTAAGACTTCTTACTGTGCTCACCCCAGTCCAACGCCGGCATCTCCACAACATTGAAGTTGGAGAGCAACCCAATCCCACTTACAATGGGGAGAGAACAATAATAAAATTAGATTTAAAACAAAAAGGAGCATGGTAGGAGAGCCTGACAACACATTGCAAAACGCTACTTTTATTTCAGGTACAAATCTTTTCTGAGTAATGTAGCTAGGGAATTAAATGATCGTATTCACATGAACTGAAAAAGATTGTATTCCCAAAACTCAGGTGTCACGTCTAAATGAGCATTGCCCAAATTCACTTCATCATGACTTGAGTGAAGTTGTTGACCCATTTATGTTAAGCAGTGAATGTCTGCATTAAAATAATAGCGGAATTTCAGATGACAATATAAGTATTTATGGGGTAGATGCCCATGATGTAATTTCAGAGCCGACAGAATCAAATGAACTGCACCAGCAATGGAGGCTCAGAAGCAGTGACATGTCACAGGAAAATATTTGATTTTAAGTTACACCTAAAATATTAATAGATGACTCAAATAAATTGCAATGGCTATGGAGGTGAAGTGGTTATATCAAGGTTAATGCATTCATTGGGACAATTCACAGCTCTTTGTTCATCATTTATTCTGATTCAAGATAAGGGTCAAGAGTGCTGGCATTATCTTCTAATTGTTGTACTCAGTGTCAGCACTAAGTGCACCCACATCAGATGCAGAGGTTCGCAATGACTCCCATTTGTCAAATGTTATGTTTTAGCAATGCAGTAAAAGTTTTGATTTGATTTATGTCACAAGTATTAGTATACAGTGAAAAGTATTGTTTCTTGCGTGCTGTACAAACAATGCATACCGTACGTAGGGAAGGAAGGAGAGACTGCAGAATATAATGTTACAGTTATAGCAAGGTGTAGAGAAAAGATCAACTTAATACGAGATAGGTCCATTCAAAAGTCTGATGGCAGTAGGGAAGAAGCTGTTCTTGAGTCGGTTGGTACGTGACCTCAAACTTTGGTATCTTTTTCCTGACGGAAGAAGTTGGAGAAAGTATGTCCGGGATGCGTGGGCTCCTTAATTATGCTGACTGCCTTTCCGAGGCAGCGGGAACTGTAGACAGAGTCGATGGATGGATGCGAGGCTGGTTTGTGTGATGGATTGAGCTACATTCACAACGTTTTGTAATTTCCTGCGGTCTTGGGCAGAGCAGGATCCATACCAAGCTGTGATACAACCAGAAAGAATGCTTTCTATGGTACATCTGTAGAAGTTGGTGAGAGTCGTACGTGACATGTCAAATTTCCTTAGTCTTCTGAGACAGTAGAGTCGTTGGTGGGCTTTCTTAACTATAGTGTCAGCATGGGGGGACCAGGACAGGTTGTTGGTGATCTGGATACCTAAAAACCTGAAGCACCCGACCCTTTCTACTTCGTTCCCATCGATGTAGACAGGGGCATGTTTGCCACTACGCTTCCTGAAGTGGATGACAATCTCCTTCATTTTGTTGACATTGAGGGAGAGATTATTGTCGTCGCACCAGTTCACCAGGTTCTCTATCTCATTCCTGTACTCTGTCTCGTCATTGTTTGAAATCCGACCCACCACTGTGGTGTCATCAGCAAATTTGAAAATCGAGTTGGAGGGGAATCTGGCCACACAGTCATAGGTTACAAGGAGTATAGTAGGGAGCTGAGGACGTAGCTTTGTGGGGCACCGGTGTTGAGGATGATCATGGAGGAGGTGTTGTTACCTATCCTCACTGATTGTGGCCTGTGGGTTAGAAAGTTCAGGAACCAGTCGCAGAGGGAGGAGCCGAGGCCAAGGCCACGGAGTTTGGAGATGAGTTTCGTAGGAATGATGGTGTTGAAGGCTGAGCTGTAGTCGATAAATAGGGGTCTGACATAGGTGTCTTTGTTATCATAATATCTAGTTTGATCATGAATGAATCATGAGGGCCCTGAAAATATGATGCCCAGCCCGTTAAGTGGATGAAAATAGGTCTTAATGACTCACTTGCATCCTCCCTCTGGCATGGGATGCGAACCTTGATCCCGACACCAGCGATCAGCCGGAACTCTGCTACCGGTGGCGCAACGTGGAGAATTATCCTTTTACTCTTCATATTATTTTTCCTTTCCACCCCTCTTTCACCTCTGTGTTTGTCTGTCTTGTGTGTGTAGAGGGTGAGGTAAGTTAAAGAGGGACGTGTAGGAATCAGATGATAGTTAACTTGTTGTATTTGCTGCCTATTTAATTACAGTTAATGTTATTAATAAACATTAATTATGTTTAAATTTACAAACCTAGTGACTGTAATTATTGGGCAGACAAAAAACAAAGACTTCGGGTATTTTCTAAGAATTAATTGTTAATTTCACCTGTGTTGCGACTCCAGGTCAGGTGGGGCTATAATTAACCACACAATAGCCCAGGGTGTCGTAACAACCATGAGATCAGTTAGAACAAATAAACAAGTTGTTTTGTCCAATCCAGGGCTCAACTCTGTTTAGAGAAAACAAAATCTGCTTAAGGCTATAATAAGGGGATAAAGGTTCTTCATGCCCATCCACACTGCATCTTACCTAGGTTCCGAGGTGAAAGCTTTGCATTCTCCCTTGGAGCAAAGAATACGCCATCAATTGAAAAGAATTTTATTCATAGAACTGCGTGATGCAGCACATTGAGGGGGGGGCCTGTATTCAACCTTCTGTTAAGAGGATATTAGCAGGGAAGCAAAACATTACATTTGTCATTACATTCACGATTAAGGCAAGTGCAAAGATCATGAAATTAATCTTGTAGCGAAGCCGATTATGACAAATTAACCTGGAAACATTTTGATAGCACCATTACTGAGATTAAAAGAACGGCAAGATTAAATGCAAGTTATACTTGTGCTTTAAATTTAATTAAGATTATACCTTCCAACTGTACAAGCATGTGTTACTTTGACTGTCACTTTTAATTGAACCCTTAAATTCTAAAAATGGAAAGCCAGACAACTGACGATGCTTTAATTCGAACACAATTTCAAAGTGTGTTGGCATGAGAGAATTAAGGATTATCTTTTCCACAATTCATCCTTCATTAATCAAATGAATCACTGGGATTGAATTTTATTTTCAATCAGGGGTATATTGCATTAGGTTAGAAAAGAGCAATATCACATTCTAACTGGTGGACCCTTGGTGCCTGGAAAGCAAAAATTGCCTGCAAACCTATATTAATTTCGACAGCTTCCAATTACTGTTCAAAATAGATTTCAAGCGATTAACTGTCATTTGTTCCACTTTAAAGCGGCTGTCACGTTTCAGAAGAAGAATGACATGATCAGTTTTACAGAGCAATTTGCCAAATTGGTCCTTGTAATGATATATAAGCTATTATAGATGTTGCAGGAGTTCAGTGTAAGTGTCAGTAACTCATATCCAAAAAGGCTGTAAATGTCGAAATCAAATAAAACAGAAAATGCTCAGTGCGTTTATTGTATCTATAGGAAATAAGCAAGGTAACATTTCATATATAGACAGATTCTAACACAGGGTCTAAATCAACTACAAACATCTGTATTTATGAGGTAAGGTGAGAGTGACTGCCCTTGACATCTAGGCAGCATTTGACCGAGCATGGCATCAGGGAGCCCTAGCAAAACTGGAGTCGATGGGAATTGGGGGATAACTCTCTACTGGTTGGTGTCATACCTAGCATAAAGGTAGATGGCTATGGTGGTTTAGAGGTCAATCACCTCAGCTCCAGGACATGAATGCAGGAATTCCTCAAGGTAGTGTCCTAGGCCCAACCATTTTCAACTGCTGCATCAGTGAACTTCCTTCTATCATAAGGTCAGAGGTGCAATTATTGGACAATGTCCAGCACCATTCACAACTCCTCAGATACTGAAGCAGTTCTTGTCCAAATGCAGCAAGACCTGGACAATATTCAGCCTTGGGCTCTCAAGTGGCAAGTTACATTTGCGTCACACAAGTGCCAGGCAATGACCATCTCCAACAAGAGAAGATTTAACCATCTTCCCTTGACATTCAATGCCATTACGATCACTGAAGTCTCTACTATCAACAACCTGGCGGTTGCCATTGACAAGATACTGAACTGGGCCAGCCATATAAATAATGTAGCTACCAGAGCAGGTCAAAGGCTAGGAATCCTGCAGCGAGTAACTCACCCCATGGCCCTAAAAAGCCTATCCAACATCTACAAGGCATAAGTCAGGAGTGTAATGGAATACTTTGCACATGCCTGGATGAGTCTACCTCCAACAACTCTCAAGAAGCTAGACACCATCCAGGACAAAGCAGCCCACTTGATTGGCATCTCTTCTACTAACATTCACTCCCTCCACCACCGACGCATGGTTGCAGCAGTGTGTACCATCTACAGGATGCACTGCAGGAATTCATCAAGGTTCCTGAGGCAGCACCTTTCAAACCCATCCCATTGCCATCCAGATGGACAAGAGCAGCAGACACATGGGAACTGCACCACCCGAAGGATCCCCTCCACGTCACTTACCATCCTGACTTGGGGATATATTGCCATTCCTTCACTGTCACTGGGTCAAAATCCTGGAATTCCCTTCCGAACAGCGCTGTGGGTGTACCTCTGGACTGCAACGGTTCAAGAAGGCAGCAAAACACGATCTTCTCAAGGGCAACTAGGGATGGGCTATAAATGCTGGCCCAGCTAGTGCTATCCACATCCCATAATGAATAAATAAAGCAATCTTAATGTATTAAAAACTACCGAGTCACTTCACAAGAGCAGCATAAAACAAAATATGTAACCAAGGAGCTATTAACAAAGTTGACAAAATTCTCCGTCAAAAAGGTAGGTTTTAGGGAACGTTTTACTGATGGAAAACGAGGTATAGGAACAAAAAGTGTTGGGGAGGGAAGTCTAAGCTTATGATAATTGCAGCTTAAGGCACAGCCACTAATAGCCAAGTGATTAATGTTTAACGGACCAGAATTAGAGGAATGCAGAGATCTGAGGGGGTGGTTGTACGGCCGGAGGAAATTACAGAGATAAGGAGGGTCGATACCATGGAGTGATTTGAAGATGACAATGGTCATTTTAAAATTGGGGAATCACTTAAACGGGAGACAAAATAGGTCAGTAAGAACAGGGGTGATGAGACCATAAGACCTTAAGACATAGGAGCAGAATAAGGCCACTCTGCCCATCGAGTCTGCTTCGCCAGTCAATCATGGCTGATATTCTTCTCATCCCTGCCTTCTCCCCATAACCCCTGATCCCCTTATGGGTGATGGGTGAATGGGTCTTGGATGCCAGCAATAGGTTTTGGATGGTCTCAGGTTTCTGGAGGTTAGAACCTGGGAAGCTGGCCAGGAGTGTGCTGGAATAGTCAATTATAGAGGTTAAAGCTGCACCGACAGGGTTTCAGCAGCAGATGAACTGAGGTGGGGATTGAGTCAGGCAATGCTGCAGAGATGGAAATAGATGCTTTCATGAATGGCGCTAATATATGCGGAAGTGCGTCTTCCGGACAAGATTGCAAACAATCTGTTTCGGCCCGAAAAAGTTGGCATGGAAATGGATTGCCGGTGATTAAGGAGGAGAGTGTAAGACAATGGCCCAAACTTTATCGCCCCGCTGTGGTGGATTTTCCAATGGTGGAGGTGGCTTGCTTTTGGCCGCCAATGGGATCATCCAGTTCATCCAAAGTCAATGGCCATTCGCATTGCTTGGAACCCCAGCATTCTCATAATTTCGCATCACTTTCTTTGACGCAAAATAGGTGCGAACACAGAAATCAAATGTAGACAAGTTTTTTTCTAGTTACGTCTGCGCATATATTAATCTGGCAATAAATTGAAAGTTCTCTGATTAAAAACGGGAGGAATGCTGGAAAGCAGATTCTCATATCGAACATATGCATCTTTCTCTCTCACACACATACTCACATCTCTCTCACATTCACACACATGATCACAGCCCTCTCTCTCATATTTGCACACACTATCACATCCCTCTCTCTCACATTTGCACACTTGTTCACGTCCCTCTCACATTCACATGCACGCGTACGTCCCTCTCTCTCACATTCACACACATGCTCACGTGCCTCTCTCATATATCCAGACACACAAAGAACAAAGAAAAGTACAGCACAGGAACAGGCCCTTCGGCCCTCCAATCCTGTGCCGACCATGCTGGCCGTCTAAACTAAAGTCTTCTACACTTCCTGGGTCCGTATCCCTCTATTCCCATCCTATTTATGTATTTGTCAAGATGCCCCTTAAATGTCGCTATTGTCCCAGCTTCCACCACCTCCTCCGACAGCGAGTTCCAGGCACCCACTACCCTCTGTGTAAAAAACTTGCCTCGTACATCTCCTCTAAACCTATGCCCCCTAGTAATTGACCCCTCTACCCTGGGAAAAACTATCCACTCTGTCTATGCCCTTCATAATTTTGTAGACCCCTTTCAGGTCGCCCCCTCAAACTCCGTCATTCCAGTGAGAACAAACCAAGTTTATTCAACCGCTCCTCATAGCTAATGCCCTCCATACCAGGCATCATCCTGGTAAATCTTTTCTGCACCCTCTCTAAAGCCTCCACATCTTTCTGGTAGTGTGGCGACCAGAATTGAACACTATACTCCAAGTGTGGCCTAACTAAGGTTCTATACAGCTGCAACATGACTTGCCAATTCTTATACTCAATGCCCTGGCCAATGAAGGCAAGCATGCTATATGCCTTCTTGACTACCTTCTCCACCTGTGTTGCCCCTTTCAGTGACCTGTGGACCTGTACACCTAGATCTCTCTGACTGTCAATACTCTTGAGGGTTCTACAATTCACTGTATATTCCCTACCTGTATTAGACCTTCCAAAATGCATTACCTCACATTTGTCCATGTTGAACTCCACCTGCCATCTCTCCACCCAAGTCTCCAAACGATCTAAATCCTGCTGTATCCTCTGACAGTCCTCATCGCTATCTGCAATTCCACCAACCTTTGTGTCGTCTGCAAACTTGCTAATCAGACCAGTTACATTTTCCTCCAAAGCATTTATATATACTACGAACAGCAAAGGTCCCAGCACTGATCCCTGCGGAACACCACTAGTCACAGCCCTCCAATCAGAAGAGCACCCTTCCGCTGCTACTCTCTGCCTTCTATGACCTAGCCAGTTCTGTATCCATCTTGCCAGCTCACCCCTGATCCCGTGTGACTTCACCTTTTGTACCAGTCTACCATGAGGGACTTGTCAAAGGCCTTAATGAAGTCCATCCACTGAAGACAACATCCACTGCCCTACTTACATCAATTATCTTTGTGACCTCTTCAAAAAACTTAGTTAGTTAGGCACAACCTCCCCTTCACAAAACCGTGCTGCCTCTCGCTAATACGTCCATTTGCTTCCAAATGGGAGTAGATCCTGTCTCGAAGAATTCTCTCCAGTAATTTCCCTACCACTGACATAAGGCTCACCGGCCTGTAGTTCCCTGGATTATCCTTGCTACCCTTCTTCAACAAAGCAACAACATTGGCTATTCTCCAGTTCCCCGGGACATCACCTGAAGACAGTGAGGATACAAATAATTCTGTCAAGGCCTCAGCAATTTCCTTTCTAGCCTCCTTCAGTATTCTGGGGTAGGCCCCATCAAGCCCTGGGAACTTATCTACCTTAATATTTTTCAAAACGCCCAACACCTCGTCTTTTTGGATCTCAATGTGACCCAGGCTATCTACACACCCTTCTCCAGACTCAACATCCACCAATTCCTTCTCTTAGGTGAATACTGATGCAAAGTATTCATTTAGTACCTCGTCCATTTCCTCTGGCTCCACACATAGATTCCCTTGCCTGTCCTTCAGTGGGCCAACCCTTTCCCTGGCTACCCTCTTGCTTTTTATGTACGTGTAAAAAGCCTTGGGATTTTCCTTAACCCTATTTGCCAATGGTTTTTCGTGACCCCTTTTAGCCCCCCTGACTCCTTGTTTAAGTTCCTTCCTACTTTCCTTATATTCCACACAGGCTTCGTCTGTTCCCAGCCTTCTGTCCCTGACAAATGCCTCCTTTTTCTTTTTGACGAGGCCTACAATATCTCTCATTTCCCAAGGTTCCCGAAATTTGCCGTATTTATCCTTCTTCCGCACAGGAACATGCCAATCCTAAATTCCTTTCAACTGACATTTGAAAGCCTCCCACATGTCAGATGTTGATTTACCCTCAAACATCCGCCTCCAATCTAGGTTCTTCAGTACCCGCCTTATATTGTTATAATTAGCCTTCCCCCAATTTAGCATATTCACACTAGGACCACTCTTATTCTTGCCCACCAGCACCTTAAAACTTACTGAATTGTGGTCACTGTTCCCGAAATGCTCCCCTACTGAAACTTCTACCACCTGGCCGGGCTCATTCCCCAATACCAGGTCCAGTACAGTCCCTTCCCCAGTTGGACTATCTACACATTGTTTTAAGAAGCCCTCCTGGATGCTCCTTACAAACTCTGCCCTGTCCAAGCCCCTAGCACTAAGTGAGTCCCAGTCAATATTGGGGAAGTTGAAGTCTCCCATCACAACAACCCTGTTGCTTTTATTCCTTTCCAAAATCTGTCTACCTATCTGCTCCTCTATCTCCCGCTGGCTGTTGGGAAGCCTGTAGTAAACCCCCAACATTGTGACTGCACCCTTCTTATTCCTGATCTCTACCCATTGAGCCTCACTGCCCTCTGAGGCGTCCTCCCGCAGTACAGCTGTGATAGTCTCCCTAACCAGTAGCGCAACTCCGTCACCCCATTTACATCCCCCTCTATCCGCCTGAAACATCTAAATCCGGGAACGTTTAGCTGCCCATCCTGTCCTTCCCTCAACCAGGTCTCTGTAATAGAACATAGAACATAGAACATACAGTGCAGAAGAAGGCCATTCGGTCCACAGAGTCTGCACCGACCCACTAAAGCCCTCACTTCCACCCTATCCCCATAACCCAATAACCCCTCCTAACCTTTTTGGACACTAAGGGCAATTTATCATGGCCAATTCACCTAACCTGCACGTCTTTGGACTGTGGGAGGAAACCAGAGCACCCGGAGGAAATCCACGCAGACACGGGGAGAACATGTAGACTCCGCACAGACAGTCACCCAGCAGGGAATCGAACCTGGGACCCTGGCACTGTGAAGCCACAGTGCTACCCACTTGTAGTTCCAAGTACTAATCCAAGCTCACATCCCTCTCTCTCACATTTAGACACACTATCATATCCCCCTCTCTCACATTTACACACTTGTTCATGTCCCTCTCTCTCATATTCACATGCACGTGTACGTCCCTCTCTCACATTCACACACATGTTCGTGTACCTCTCTCTCACATTCAGACACACGCTCACGTCCCTCTCTCTCCCATATTCACAAACATGCGCACTCACATACCTCCCTCCGAAGCCCCCAAACCCTCTAGCTCCTTTCCCTGAGGCCAGAAGCACCTCCTCCAGAGGCCCGAACCCCATCACCCATCTATTCCCGAGGTCTGTACAGCACCACTCTATTCCAAAGGCCCGATCGCATCACTCCATTCCCGAGACCCAAAATGCACTGCTCTATTCCGAAGGCCCGAATCGCATCGCTCCATTCCCGAGGCCCAAACTGAACGTTCCATTCCCAAGGCCAGAATCGCGCTGCTACATTCCTGAGGCCTGAACTACACCACTTCATTCCAGAGACCCAAATCTCACTGCTCCTTTCCCAAGGCCCGATCGCACAATTCCTTTCTGAAGGCGCAAATCGCACCACTGCATTCCAGAGGCCCGAACTGCACCACTGCATTCCAGAAGCCCGAACTGCATTGCTCCTTTCTTTTTTTAAAAATATTTTTATTCTACATTTTCATATTTTCTTCAGAATTTATACCCCCCCAACAAACAGTATCTGGTAACGAATACAATGTCAATCCCCTTATCAACAACAACGGTCCAAGGGGCTGGATTAGCACAGTGGGCTAAACAGCTGGCTTGTAATGCAGAACAAGGCCAGCAGCGCGGGTTCAATTCCCGTACCGCCCCCCCGAACAGGCGCCGGAATGTGGCGACTAGGGGATTTTCACAGTAACTTCATTGAAGCCTACTTGTGACAGTAAGCTATTATTATTATTATCCTCCCACCACCACAAACAACAACCCACCTGACAATATAAGCATCAAATAAAACAAACCCTCCCAAGATGAGAAAAAAGAAAGGAAAAAAGTAAAAGGAATCAGGAATTGCCTATGGTCACCATTGACATATAGGGCGGGATTCTCCGACCCACCGCCGGGTCGGAGAATCGCCAGGGGGCGGCGTGAATCCCGCCCCCGCTGGCTGCCGAATTCTCCGTCGCCGGGGATTTGGCGAACAGCGGCCCCTCCAGCGATTCTCCGGCCCGCGATGGCATCGTTTTAGGCCGGTCCCGCTGGCGTAAATTACTACAGGTACTTACCGGCGGGACCTGGCTGCGCGGGCGGCCTCCGGGATCCTCGGGGGGGCGCAGGGGGATCTGGCCCCGGGACGTGCCCCTAGGGTGGCCTGGCTAACGATCGGGGCCCACCGATCTGCGGGTGGGCCTGTGCTGTGGGGGCACTCTATTCCTCCGCGTCGGCTGCTGTGGACCTCTGCGATGGCCGACGGGGAGATGAACCCCCCCCCGCGCATGCGCTGGGATGATGCCAGCACACGTTGGCACTCCCGTGCATGCGCCAACTTGTGCTGGCTGGCGGACGCCCTTCGGTGCCGGTTGGCATGGCGCCAAGCCCCTTCTGTGCCGGCTGGCGCGGCGCAAACCACTCTGGCGCCGGCCTAGCCCCTGAAGGTGCGGAGGATTCCACACCTGCGGGGGGGGGGGCCCGACGCCGGAGTGGTTCACGCCACTCCTTCGCACCGGAGTCGCCCGCCCCGCAGAATCCCGCCCGTAGAGTCCACCCCCCAACCCCTCTCCCTAATATTCAATGCCATCCAATCCCCGAAAGAGTACCGTGAATGACACCCATGAATTCTAGACAGCCCCCCAGCTACCCCCCTCCCAGACTCCTCCCCTCCACCTCCTCGTGTAAACTCCTCCCCCCAACCTCGGATCCTTCCCCCAAATTTTCACCCCGGCTAGACTCACCGGAACCTGTTCTACCAGGCTCTGATGGCCGCAGCTCCTCCCCCAACCTCACTCCCGTTCACTGGCCGGCTTAAACCGGCCAGCGTGGAGGCCCCCACCCGGGTCTCCTTCCCCCTTGCCCGGTCCCAGGAAAACCAACAAATCCCCTTTAGCACACAACCCCCACATATACACCCAAGCCCCAAAGAACCATCATTGCAAATGAAAGTCCCATCTCTTCCCTTGTCCAAATATATACAGCGTCGACTGATTTAGTACGTACACCAGCACGCAGTGAAAAAGTAAAGTTCCATGAGGCTACATCGGTACACGACCATTTCCCATTTCTCAATTCTGCCACAGTCCTTCTGCCTTCGCAAACCCCTCCGCTGCTTCCGCCGTCCCAAAATAAAAGTCCTTGGATTTGTAGGTCATCCTCAACTTAACTGGATATACTACGCCACACTGCACCTTGCTGATGTACAGTGCCTTCTTCACGCCTCCTCGCCAGCTCCACCGTAAAGTCCTGGTACATGCGTATACCAGCTCCAGCCCACTGCACCACCCGCTTCTGCTTTGCCCAGCACAGGACCTTCTCCTTCACGATGTACCTACGGAAACACAGAGTCACTACTCTTGGCGGCTCACTCGCCTTTGGTATAGGCCTCCACGACCGATGAGCCCGGTCCTGTTCATATCGGGAGGGATCATCCCCCTCCCCCAATAGCTTCGCCAGAATCGTGGCAAAATACTCCGTGGGTATCGGGCCTTCCACTCCTTCAGGCAGACCCACAATCCTCAGATTATGTCGCCTGGATCTGTTTTCCAGGTTTTCCATTTTGGCTCGCAGACCCTTGTTGGTCACCCTCCGCATCTCCTTCCCCATCGAGGTGAGTTTATCACTGTGCTGCGATAATGCCTCTTCCACTTCCTTCAGTGTCTCACCTTGCTCCCTCACCTCCGCCACTGCGCTCGATACCACCGCCCTCACTGGGGCAAATGCCTCCTCCACCAACACTTTCAATAACGCCCTCATCTCCTTCTTCATCGCTTCCATGTGCTTTGTGAACTGTTTTTAAAGTTCCACGGCCATCACCTTGGTCATTTCTTTAACCACTTTTTTCACAGCCGTTTTTTTCCCCAACTTGGACATTTCACCTCACTGTGCCTTCTTACTGCTTTTGCAGTCTCCGTTGCCCCTGGGACCGGGCTTTAAGACCCCGAAAATTCCGTTCCCAAATGGGAGCCCTCCAGTGTGTGGCTGCCTCCCGCCGTCACCGGAAGTCTGCATTGCTCCTTTCTGAAGGCCCAAATCGCACTGCTCCATTCCCAAGGCCCGAACCACACCGCTCCTTTCCGAAGGCCTGACTCATACAGCTCCATTCCTGAGACCCGAACCACACTGTTCCTTCCCCAAGAGGCTTGTACTCTGCAAGGAGCATGGGGAAGACCAGCATTCCCAGCCCGTAGGTCTGGTGCAGGGTATTACAATGTATACGGTATCTCATTAGCATATAACAGCATATAACAATGAACATATATACTACACCTGGCTTAGCAGGCCACCCTGTAAATGCACCATCATTATCTGCTCCAAAAACTCTGTGTGAAATGAGTTTGATATTCTCATCATTCACACTCATGGGCGGGATTCTCCCCTACCCGGCGGGGTGGGGGTCCCAGTGGGATGGAGTGGTGTGAACCACTCCGGCGTCGGGCCGTCCCAAAGGTGTGGAATCCTCCGCACCTTCAGGGGCTAGGCCCGCCCCGGAGTGGTTTGCGCCGCGCCGGCCAGCGGGAAAGGGTCTTGGTGCCACGCCAACCGGCGCCGAACGGCCTCCGGTGGCCGGCGCGAGTCGGCGCATGCGCGGGAGCGCCAGCGTGTGCTGGCGTCATCTCCGCGCATGCGCAGAGGGATTCGCTCCCGCACTGGGAATGGCGGAGGACCACGGCCTCCAGTGCGGAACAATAGAGTGCCCCCACGGCACAGGCCGGCCCGCGGATCGGTGGGCCCTGACCACGGGCCAGGCCACCGTGGGTCACCTCCCGGGGCCAGATCCCCCCGCTGGCCGCCCGCGCCGCCAGGTCCCGCAGGTCAGGGACCCACTCTAATTTACGCCGGCGGGACTGGCAACGAACGGGTGGGACTTCGGCCCATTGCGGGCCGGAGAATTTGGTCAGCCCCGGGGCCCATTGAGTCACGCCGGACCCCGTCATTCTCCGAGGCAGGCGGCGCGACTCACGCCGGGGCAATTTTTTTGGGGGGCGGGAAGATTTGGAGGACAGCGGGGGCAGGATTCACGATGGGGGGGTCGGAGAATCCCGCCCCATATCAAAGTGTCCGTCCCATTGTGCAATATTTTCACTAATATTGCAAGTTTAATTAATGAGGTTTACAAAATAACATTTTTTTCTTCCTACAAATATTATTTATAATCATTTAAAATAATTCCATTCATTGCCTTGCTATATTAATAACTTAGATGAAGAGACAGAGTTTGCTATGTGTTAGGTTCCTTTTAATTGATTTAGTGAACAATGTGAATTCCATTTAAATCTCAGAGTGACAACGGGTTCAGGGAAAATCATCTAAAAACCTGGAAAGAAATGAGAGCAAATATGGCCAGTCGAACCGTACGCACCATACAATTCAATCATAGGTGACCTTCTGCCTCTACTCCGTCGACTTCTTGACGAGATGGCGGAGGGCCGTGGTGTGGGATGCCATATTGGGAATGAATTTCCCGAGGAAGTTTACCATCCCGAGGAAGCGGAGGACCACCTTCTTGTCCTCCGGGGTCTTCATGGCATTGATCGCCGAGACCTTGTCGGCATCTGGCCACACGCCCTGCTGCGAGATGCGGTCACCCAGGAACTTAATATCCGATTGACCAAATGAGCACTTGGCCCTGTTGAGCTGGAGACCATGGGCGGGATTCTCCGACCCCCCGCTGGGTCAGAGTATCGCCGGGGGCTGGCGTGAATCACGCCCCCGCCGGTTGCCGAATTCTCCGGCACCGGATATTCGGCGGGGGTGGGAATCGCGCTGCGCCGGTTGGGACCGCCCCCCCGCGGCGATTCTCCGGCCCGTAATGGGCCGAAGTCCCGCTGCTGGAATGCCTGTCCCGCCGGCGAGAAGCAAACCACCTCTCTTACTGGCGGGACAAGGCGGCACGGGCGGGCTCCGGGGTCCGGGGGGGGGGGCGGGGCGATATGGCCCCGGGGGGTGCCCCCACAGTGGCCTGGCCCGTGATCGGGGCCCACCAACTCTTCACGTTTTGGTAGCGGGTAATGCTCCCGCATGATGTTGACGTCGGGATCCACACTGAGGATCGAGAGGCGTTTCGCCGTTGTGGTGGAAGGCAGCGCATGTGTAGTTATGATGCCCACCCGGTATGGGGACTTGAGGCACTCAGCATCAGGGTCTGTTGGGCTGTCGGGATCGGAATCTGGCATGCCTTGTTGTATTGAGCGGACACTTCTGCGCCGCAGCTGGGATCGCTGGCCGCTGAGCGGTGGAGCAGATCTGCAAAGGGCTGCGTAGTGGCCAAGCTTGCCACACTGTAGACACTGCGTCCTTTTGCCGGATATCGCCACTTTAAATGGGAGGAGCCACAATTCAGACACGTCATGACGCCGACGTCAGCGCGTTCCATGCGCCATCGCGCATGCGCAGTGCGGTCGGTTGACGTCCACACCTGTGCAGTCAGGTTTTCGGCCTCGTCGTCCACTCAGTCGTGGCGCGCATGCGCAGGGACCCGGGAAAAGTGTGCAAAATGGCCACTCTCCTCGATGCTCAGGCCCTGCATCTGTGCAATGGCCTGCACCCTTTCTGCCTCGTGGGAGGCCAGCTTTACAATTTCTGCCGCCCTGATGTGGGAGTAACGATTCTTGGCATGCTCATGGACAACACAAGTCTCGATAGCGACAGAGAGGGTCAACTGTCTGACTTTCAGGAGCTGCTGCCGCAGGGATTCGGAGTGAACCCCAAAAACGATCTGATCCCGGATCATAGAATCAGCCATCGAGTCATAGTTACATGACTGCGCTAGGATGCGGAGATGGGTCACGAAGGACTGAAAAGGTTCATCCTTACCCTGAAGCCTCTGCTGGAAAATGTACCGTTCAAAGCTCTCATTCACCTCAATGTCGCAGTGGCTGTCGAACTTCAGCAGGACTGTTTTGAGTTTCGTTTTGTCTTCGCCGTCAGCGAATGTAAGGGAGTTCTAGATGTGGATGGTGTGGTCCCCCGCGGTGAGAAATAGCGCAATCTTCCTGGCATCCGATGCTGCTTCGAGGTCGGAGGCCTCGATGTACAAGAGGAACTTTTGCTTGAAGATTTTCCAATTGGCGCCGAGGTTGCCGGAGATGCGGAGCTGCGGAGGAGGCTGGATGTTTTCCATTTCACCGGATGGCTGCTTGCTGGTCAATGCTGATTCACTCGAGGCAGGTCCATCAAGATCAGTATCACTCTGGTACCATGATGTGTTAGGCAGGTAGGTTCGATATGGACTGCACTGGATGCAGGGAAGCTAGAAACAGACATCTAACACTGGAGAAGATCCAACACTGTTTTATTCAACGATAGAACTGATATACACATTCAGCTGTGGGTCTACACTATACTGAACTGACTGGAACCTTGTAGTAGCCTGACCAGACTTACTAGCTACCGCATGGTGTTTGTGCTTGCTAGCTCGTCGACTCTGACTGTCCCAGTGGCTGGGTCCCGAGAGAGCGGGAAACCTAGTGCCCTCTGGCTTTATAGTGGTAGTGTCCTGTCTGGTGATTGGCTGCACTGTGTTGTGTGCTTACTGGTCATCCTGTGTGTCAATCACTGCATCGCATTATATACATGAGCGGATAATATGACACCTATGAAGCCCCCTTGGAACTTAATCTGGCATTGTGATGTTGAAGAAAAAGAATCGTAAGTATTACAATTAAAAACTCAGCAAGCATCAAGAGCAGCTTCGCACTAGAATCTTAGTTCTACTCCGTTACTTTAGTAACGCATGGGGAGTCCACAATGGGTTAAAGTAAAGGCATTTATTAGCACATCAGTGTATACATGAGGCCCAGTTTATCCTCACCAGGTACTCTCTCTCTGTCGGTCGGTTCCACCCTGTCCGACATTTTATGCAAGTATGGGTAATCTACCCCGCCCCGAGCGGGGAACACGTACGCCTCGCTGAGCACGGGGAAAACAATTACCTCCATAGGGTATGTCCTGTGCTGGTTATTACAGTTACAATATTCTAAAATGCAACTTTACCAGAAGCATGCTTGAAATGCCACTATTTTACCTCGTCAAATAGCAAAGACCAGAAGATTTATCTAGTCATGTCACAGATGCTGTTATCTCAACCAGGAATGCATTTTCCATGACAAACAGGAAAGGTGCTGCCTGACAAACTGCAGCATACTCAAGAATCATAATAACTCCTTCCATATATCTACCAACCATTGATAAAATAATAAACCTAGGCTCATTTGGGAATTGCTAAGTTAGCATTTATTTCCTTTTATTGCTACTCTCCAGTGATTTAAAGTTGAATAGCCGTTTTACATTTATATTCACCATGCCTTTATCCTTATCATTATAATATAACTGCCACCGTTATCAGACCAAAAACACTCAACACTTATCTATCCCTTTGCAAAGAGGGAACAATACAGAGTGCGAGTAAACAGCATGGTGACTGACAAATCCCAGCATTTCCACTGTTGCCAACTGTGATTTATTATAATAGATAAGTGATCGAGACCTTGAGAGAGAGAGAGAGAGAGAGAGAGAGAGAGAGAATGCTAGAGTAATGATTGGTAACAATTATTTCCGAAAAAAGGTTTGTCTAACAAGTATAACCTAACTTCTCAAAAGGGTGAAAAGCCTTGGGGAATTCGTGAAAGTCTCTTCCAACCTTGTCAAACTATATTGAAGTTTTAACCTGGGGAGGTGTAATAACTTTGAACTTAACAAAGATTGATGTAATATTTGGCGAATTATCATTTTAAGTACCCTGTTCATCAGGAGTTGAGCCGGTGACATGCCGGTAGACAGAGGGGTTGCCCTGTACGCAAGCAGCACAAGGTTGACGTCAGAAGCAGAATCTGAAGTATTGCAGATGAGCTGCTTCACTATGAGGACCCCTTTCTCAACTTTCCCGTTGGACTGCGGGTAATGTGGGCTGGAAGTGATGTGATGAAACTGAAATAGCTGGGCAAATCTTGATCACTCTTGGCTGCTGAAGCAAGGACCGTTGTCACTCATGACAGTGAGTGGAATACCATTCCTGGAGAACGTCTCCTTACAGGCCTTGATGACGGTCTTGGATGTGAGGTCCGAGAGCTTCACGACTTCTGGGTAGTTGGAAAAATAATCAATGATTAACACATAATCACGACCATTGGCGTGAAAGAGGTCGATGCCCACCTTGGACCATGGGGAGGTCACGATTTCATGCTGTTGAAGCATCTCGTTGCTCTGTGCTGGTGGAAGCGCTAACAGGTCAGACAGTTGAAGACCATACTTGAGATGTCCTGACTAATCCCAGGCCAGTAGACAGCTTGCCTGGCTCTGCGCCTGCACATCTCGACACCCAGATGTCCCTCGTGGATTTGCCGGAGTACCAAGCTCTGGAGACTGAGTGGAATGACAATGCAGTCCAGCTTGAGGAGGATACCATCAACCACCGTCAGGTCATCCTTCACATTGAAGAATTGAGGGCACTGCCCTTTTTGCCAGCCAATGAGCTCCTTGCCAGGCGTGTACACGAGCTCAAAGTTGTACCTTCTGAGTCTGAGGAGGATGCGCTGCAGCCGGGGCGTCATGTCGTTCAGGTCCTTGTGGATAATGTGGAGCAGAGGCCTGTGGTCCGTCTCGACGGTGAACGTCGGCAGGCCGTAGACATAATCATGGAACTTGAGAATTCCAGTGAGAAGGCCCAGGCATTCCTTTTCAATTTGGCCGTATCGCTGCTCGGTGGGTGTTATCGCCCGTGTTGCGTAGGCAACCGGTGCCCAGGATGAGGTGTCATCGCACTGGAGCAACGCCGTGCCGATGCCGTCCTGGCTCGCATCTGTCGAGATTTTCGTTTTCCTGTCAGGGTCAAAAAGTGCCGATACAGGTGCAGTAGTGACCTTGGCTTTCAGCTCCAACCACTCTGCTTGATGAGATGCCTGCCACTCAAAGGCAGTAGACTTTTTCGCCAGGTGTCTGAGGGCCGTGGTGTGTGAGGCTAGGTTTGGGATCAACTTGCCGAAAAAGTTTACCATGCCTCGGAAGCGCAGCACCGCCTTCTTGTCTTCAAGGGTCGTCATGGCTTCGATGGCCTTGACCTTGTCTGTGTCCGGGCGCACACCCTGCTGAGCTATCTGGTCACCTAAGAACTTAAGTGTCGACATGCCAAAGCAACACTTGGCCCTGTTCAGCTTGAGGCCATTGGCATGGACACGGCGGAATGGGCACAGAGGAAAGGATGGCGAAGATGATTCTGGATAAGAGCGAAAGTAACAGGGTAGTTATTATGGGAGACTTTAACTTTCCAAATATTGACTGGAAAAGATATAGTTCGAGTACATTAGATGGGTCGTTTTTTTGTACAATGTGTGCAGGAGGGTTTCCTGACACAATATGGTGACAGGCCAACAAGAGGCGAGGCCACTTTGGATTTGGTTTTGGGTAATGAACCAGGCCAGGTGTTGGATTTGGAGGTAGGAGAGCACTTTGGGGACAGTGACCACAATTCGGTGACGTTTACGTTAGTGATGGAAAGGGATAAGTATACACCGCAGGGCAAGAGTTATAGCTGGGGGAAGGGCAATTATGATGCCATTAGACATGACTTGGGGGGGATAGGTTGGAGAAGTAGGCTGCAAGTGTTGGGCACACTGGATAAGTGGAGCTTGTTCAAGGAACAGCTACTGCGTGTTCTTGATAAGTACGTACCGGTCAGGCAGGGAGGAAGGAGTCGAGCGAGGGAACCGTGGTTTACCAAAGAAGTGGAATCTCTTGTTAAGAGGAAGAAGGAGGCCTATGTGAAGATGAGGTGTGAAGTTTCAGTTGGGGCGATTGATAGTTACAAGGTAGCGTGGAAGGGTCTAAAGAGAGAGCTAAGACGAGCAAGGAGGGGACATGAGAAGTATTTGGCAGGTAGGATCAAGGAAAACCCAAAAGCTTTCTATAGGTATGTCAGGAATAAAAGAATGACTAGGGTAAGAGTAGGGCCAGTCAAGGGATGGGAAGTTGTGTGTGGAGTCTGAAGAGATAGGCGAGATACTAAATGAATATTTTTCGTCAGTATTCACTCAGGAAAAAGATAATGTTGTGAAGGAGAATTCTGAGACCCAGGCTATTAGAATAGATAGCATTGAGGTACGTAGGGAAGAGGTGTTGGCATTTCTGGACAGGCTGAAAATAGATAAGTCCCCGGGGCCTGATGGGCTTTATCCTAGGATTCTCTGGGAAGCCAGTGAAGAGATTGCTGGGCCTTTGGCTTTGATTTTTATGTCATCATTGGCTACAGGAATAGTGCCAGAGGACTGGAGGATAGCAAATGTGGTCCCTTTGTTCAAAAAGGGGAGTAGAGACAACCCCGGCAACTATAGACCGGTGAGCCCCACGTCTGTTGTGGGTAAAGTCTTGGAGGGGATTATAAGAGACAAGATTTATAATCATCTAGATAGGAATAATATGATCAGGGATAGTCAGCATGGCTTTGTGAAGGGTAGGTCATGCCTCACAAACCTTATCGAGTTCTTTGAGAAGGTGACTGAACAGGTAGACGAGGGTAGAGCAGTTGATGTGGTGTATATGGATTTCAGTAAAGCGTTTGATAAGGTTCCCCACGGTAGGCTATTGCAGAAAATACGGAGGCTGGGGATTGAGGGTGATTTAGAGATGTGGATCAGAAATTGGCTAGCTGAAAGAAGACAGAGGGTGGTGGTTGATGGGAAATGTTCAGAATGGAGTTCAGTTACAAGTGGCGTACCACAAGGATCTGTTCTGGGGCCGTTGCTGTTTGTCATTTTTATCAACGACCTAGAGGAGGGCGCAGAAGGGTGGGTGAGTAAATTTGCAGACGACACTAAAGTCGGTGGTGTTGTCGACAGTGCGAAGAATGTAGCAGGTTACAGAGGGACATAGATAAGCTGCAGAGCTGGGCTGAGAGGTGGCAAATGGAGTTTAATGGAGAGAAGTGTGAGGTGATTCACTTTGGAAGGAATAACAGGAATGCGGAATATTTGGCTAATGGTAAAGTTCTTGGAAGTGTGGATGAGCAGAGGGATCTAGGTGTACATAGATCCCTGAAAGTTGCCACCCAGGTTGATAGGGTTGAGAAGAAGGCCTATGGAGTGTTGGCCTTTATTGGTAGAGGGATTGAGTTCCGGAGTCATGAGGTCATGTTGCAGCTGTACAAAACTCTGGTACAGCCGCAATTGGAGTATTGCGTACAGTTCTGGTCACCGCATTATAGGAAGGACGTGGAAGCTTTGGAGCGGGTGCAGAGGAGATTTACCAGGATGTTGCCTGGTATGGAGGGAAAATCTTATGAGGAAAGGCTGATGGACTTGAGGTTGTTTTCGTTCGAGAGAAGAAGGTTAAGAGGTGACTTAATTGAGGCATACAAGATGATCAGAGGATTGGATAGGGTGGACAGTGAGAGCCTTCTCCCGTGGATGGAAATGGCTAGCACGAGGGGACATAGCTTTAAACTGAGGGGTAATAGATATAGGACAGAGGTCAGAGGTAGGTTCTAGTGGTGAGGCCGTGGAATGCCCTACCTGCAACAGTAGTGAACTCGCCAACATTGAGGGCATTTAAAAGTTTATTGGATAAGCATATGGATGATAATGGCATAGTGTAGGTTAGATGGCTTTTGTTTTGGTGCAACATCGTGGGCCGAAGGGCCTGTACTGCGCTGTATCGTTCTATGTTCTATGTTCTATACCTGTTGGAGACGAGAGATGTGCTCTTCGGGGGTTGTGGACCATATGATAACGTCGTCCATGTACACACAAACCCGTTAATGCCCTCCATCATCTGCTCCATGATTCTATGGAAGATCTCCGAGGCCGAGACAATGCCGAACGGCATACGATTATAGCAGTACCTGCCAAACGGTGTGTTGAAGGTGCAGAGCCTTCTGCTGGACTCATCCAGCTGGATTTGCCAGAATCCATGTGACGCATCTAACTTCGTGAAAAACCGGGTATGTGCCATCTCACTGGTGAGTTCCTCCGCTTCGGGATGGGGTAGTGTTTCCACATTATATTCTGGTTGACATCCTTGGGATCAATGCAGATGCGCAGCACCCCCGAAGGCTTTTTTACACATACCATCGAGCTGACCCAGTCAGTCGGTTCTGTAACTTTGGAGATGATGCCCTGGTCCTGAAGATCCTTTAGCTGCACCTTCAGGCGCTCCTTCAGTGGATCCGGGACCCGTCGTGGTGCGTGGACCACAGGCATGGCACCAGGCCGTAGCAGGATCTTATACTGATATGGCAGAGTGCCCATCCCATCAAACACATCCGGATACTGAGTGAGGATGTCGTCAATACCGGCTTGAAGATCCACGTTGGGGGAGCTCATTGTGTAGACCGCTGCACAAGGTTTGGCTGCTTGCATGCATGTGCGCCGAGCAGGGAGGCCCTGTCTAGCTTGACGATTTCAAACCTTAGACTTGCGCGAATGCTCCTGTTGGAGGCGAGCAGATGGCAGGATCCCAGTGGTGTGATGGCATTGCCGCTATAGTCCAGGAACTGGCAGGCTGCTGGAAGGAGCTTGGGTGGCTTCTTGATGCAGTTGAAATCTGCCTGTGAAAGGAGATTGGCAGAAGCACCTGTGTCCAGCTTGAACTGGATAGAGCATTGATTTACTTGTATCACCACACACCATTCGTCCGCAGAATCTACAGTGAGGATGGGCAGGCTCCGTGATGATGTCGGTGAGGCATGTTCACGTGTGGTAATGATGCCCACATGGTAGGGTGACTCCAAGCAATCGTCCTCTGGATCCATGGTACTGCCAGGATCAGAATCCTGTAAACCTTGTTGGATACTCCAAACGCGCCTGCGTTGGAATTGGGAGCGCTGGCCCTTGACTGGTGGTGCAGACCTGCACAAGGCTGCGGAGAAAGAACATACAGTCCAGAAGGAGGCCATTCGACGCATCGAGTCTGCACCGACCCACTTAAGCCCTCACTTCCATCCTATCCCCGTAACCCAATAACCCCTCCTAACCTTTTTTGGTCACTAAGGGTAATTTATCATGGCTAATCCACCTAACCTGCACATCTTTGGACTGTGGGAGGAAACCGGAGCACCCGGAGGAACCCCACGCAGACACGGGGAGAACGTGCAGACTCCGCACAGTCAGTGACCCAGCAGGGAATCGAACCTGGGACCCTGGCGCTGTGAAGCCACAATGCTAATCACTTGTGCTACCGTGCTGCCCATCGTATCCAGGCCTTCCGCAATTTAAACATTGCCTGCCTCTTGCAGGGCAGTGTTTCTTTAAATGGGCGGTGCCGCAGTTCGGGCACATCATGACGTCGTTACGCTCCGTGCGTTGTCACACATGCGCAGTGCGGTCGGCAGACATTCGCATCTGCGCAGTGTGGTGATCAGCCGCTTCATTATCCCATTCGCATCACGCATGCGTGGGGCTCCGGAAAGAGCGCGTGAAATGGCCGCTTTCATCAATGCTGAGGTGCTGCATCCGGACGATGGCCTGCACACGCTCTGCCTCGTGGGAGGCAAATTTCTCATTTTCAGCCGATTTGTATTGGGAATAGCGATTTTTGGTGTGCTCATGCACTGTACATGTTTTAATCACGACTGGCAGAGTCATATGCTTGATTTTTAAACGCTGCGCTCTCAGAGGATCAGAGTGAGCTCCAAAAACGATTTGGTCTCTGATCTTGGAGTCAGCAATATCACCAAAGTTGCAGGACAGCGCTAGTAGACGGAGATTAGTTAAGAAGGAGTTGAAAGATTCATCTTTACCTTGAAAACGTTGTTTGAATATATAGCGCTCGAAGATTTCATTGGTGTCCACTTCATAATGACTATCAAACTTATCCAGGATGGTCTGAAACTTTGTCTTGTCCTGGCTTTCAGTGAAGTTAAACGAGTTGAAGAGCTGGATGGCTTGATCCCCCGCAGTTGAGAGGCGAAGCATGATCTTTCTTGTATCAGACACACCATCGAGGTCTGAGGCTTCGGTGTACAGCAGAAACCTTTGCTTGAAAGTCCGCCAGTTGCCATTGAGATTGCCGGAGGTCCGCAGCTGTTGAGGAGCCTGGATCTTCTCCATGGTGCCGGGATACATTTGCTGGTCGTCACGGAACAGATTGAGGTAAACCACCTAGGGATAGCAGTCTTCTGGTACCATGTCGTGATAAGCACACTGAGATAACACGGGCTGCAACTGGATGCAGCTGTAACTGAAATATACTTCAGACCTTAAAGTTAGTTCAATTTGATTTATTGAACCTGTCACACAGTTAGCTCAGTTCTCTGTGAGTTTGACTCTCTGCTAACCTAAGTGTGGTTACTCTGTCTGACTGAACCAGGCTAGCTCTTAGCCACGTGCTATAGGTGGTATGTGATATATACACCTGACTCCCTCTGTTGATGTCCCCAGTGGAAAGAGGCAGAGTGTGAGTGCCTCGTGCCTTTTATAGTGGGAAACCACCCGCAAGTGTTCTGCCTGCTGATTGGTTTTGTCCTGTTCTCTGTGTTCATTAGCTGCCTGTCTGTATCTCATTATGTGCATGTCTGCATTTCATGACAACCTGCACATCTTTGGACTGTGGTAGGAAACCGGAGCACCCGGAGAAAACCCACGCAGACACAGGGAGAATGTGCAGACGCCACACAGACAGTGACCCAAGCTGGGAATCGAACCTGGGATCCTGGAGCTGTGAAGCAACTGTGTGAACCACTGTGCTACCATGCTGCTCCTATTTGTTGCGCCGTTATAAATATATTAATCATTTTACTTCACCGAGGTCTCCTGGGATTTTCTTGCTCCTGCTTATGTTATGGCCTATGTACACCCCCCCCTCTTCTCCCCCCACCACACCACTCCCCCACCTTTTAAAGGGACAACTCAGGCTAACTCAAAGTTTGGTGGAATTGCGGATAGCGATGAGGACTGTCAGAGGATACAGCAGGATTTAGAGACTTGGGCGGAGAGATGGCAGATGGAGTTTAATTCGGATAAATGTGAGGTAATGCATTTTGGAAGGTCTAATGCAGGTAGGGAATATACAGTGAATGGTAGAACCCTCAAGAGTATTGAAAGTCAAAGAGATCTAGGAGTACAGGTCCACAGGTCACTGAAAGGGGCAACACAGGTGGAGAAGGTAGTCAAGAAGGCATACGGCATGCTTGCCTTCATTGGCCGGGGCATTGAGTATAAGAATTGGCAAGTCATGTTGCAGCTGTATAGAACCTTAGTTAGGCCACACTTGGAGTAAAGTGTTCAATTCTGGTCGCCACACTACCAGAAGGATGTGGAGGCTTTAGAGAGGGTGCAGAAGAGATTTACCAGAATGTTGCCTGGTATGGAGGGCATTAGCTATGAGGAGTGGTTGAATAAACTTGGTTTGTTCTCACTGGAACGAAGGCGGTTGAGGGCCGACCTGATAGAGGTAGACAAAATGATGAGGGGCATAGACAGAGTGGATAGTCAGAGGCTTTTCCCCAGGGTAGAGGGGTCAATTACTAGGGGGCATAGGTTTAAGGTGAGAGGGGCAAGGTTTAGAGTAGATGTACGAGGCAAGTTTTTTACGCAGAGGGTAGTGGGTGCCTGGAACTCGCTACCGGAGGAGGTGGTGGAAGCAGGGACGATAGTGACATGTAAGGGGCATCTTGACAAATACATGAATAGGATGGGAATAGAGGGAGACGGACCCAGGAAGTGTAGAAGATTGTAGTTTAATCGGGCAGCATGGTCGGCACGGGCGTTGAGGGCCGAAGGGCCTGCTCCTGTGCTGTACATTTCTTTGTTCTTTGTTGTTCTAATCTCTGTCCCCCTGAATCATGCCTGCACGTGGAGGCATCAATCTTTGCCAAAGGCCTTGTGAGGCATGATCGGGAAACCTCCAAGGACACTGTTATCTTTGCCACCACTGCCTTTGACTCTATAGCGAGACCTTTCCCGTCAGGACAGATTATCAGGGTTCTCCTTGAGTTGTCCAGTTGAATGGCCTTCAGCTCTGCTCACGCGATGACCCTCCTCCTAACTAGGATTTCCTCAGCTGGACATTCAGAGTGTGGACTCAGTGCTCTGCCTTCACATGAAGATGGTGCAGGTGACTTATAAAATGGTATCCAACACCTTCTACCTTCCTCCTGGACCCCAACCTCCCTCCACCATTGACAACCCGGTGTTACCCGCTTTCCGTTTTCCTTTGGATCCCAGCATTGGGCAGGACTAATGACACAGAACACTGAAAATGGAAGCAGAAAGAAATGGAGGTTCACTGCATAACAGGTGAGCCTGCCCAGGGACGGGTGTCAATGTAACAGGCAACAGGATTGATTCGGACAATCTCAGATAGAGAAGCTTTTAGACTTCCAGCTGCTAAAGCAGTGGCCCCTCATGGGTAAACATGGGAGATTTGACGGACAGTGAGGAGGACTTTAAAAAAGGGATGAATTTCCACAAAGATTCTTGCACTTGACCATAGTAGCAGCAGCAGACAAGCCATGGAAACTGCAGAAAAACAGTGTCAACACCATTTACTGCTGTGGCCTTGGCAGAACTCATAATTTCCAACACGCTTCAGCAAAGTTAAACATGACAGAATCAGAAAGTACAAGGAAATCCAGAACCAAAGTGACTAGACAGCATTAAACCCCCAGGTTGCCGTCAAGAATAAGAAGATATAATAATGAAGAGAGACTTGGGATTTCACAACCAATTCCACTGCTGTAGAGAAGGTTTAGATAAGATTTATTTAAGGCTTTAAAATTATGAAGGCCTCTGACAGTGTTCAAAGAGCAATTCCCTTTCGTTAGGCAATCATTGGCAATGGAAAATCAATTTAAAACTTCCACTCTGTGGAGTGAGAAGAAAATTGTTTTACTTGCTGGAGCGTGGAATGTGTTGTCAGGACGAATGGTTGAGGCAGAGAACACTGCATCCTTTAAGAGAAAATTGGGTAAATATTTGAAGCAGAGAGGATCAGTGTTAGGGTCCCTGCACTTCACAATTTAGACGAATGCATCAATACAACAACAATGCATTGGAAATGATGCATTGGAAATATTGTCTGCAAGTTCTTGGATGATACAAAATCGATGCTGGTGTCAGAACCCTTGAAGAGGGGAAAAAAAGAGTACCATCTGATCCCAGTATGATAGGGAAATGGACCCATGCTTGGCAGTAAAAATGAATGCAGATATGTCTTTATTCGTTCATGGGATGTGGGTGTCGCTGGCTGGGCCAGCATTTATTGCCCATCCCGGAGGGCATTTAAGAGTCAAGCACATTGCTTTGGGTCCAGAATCATGTGCAGGTCAAACCAGGTAAGGATGACAGATTTCCTTCCCTAAAGGACATTAGTGAACCATATGGGCTTTTGCAACAATCGACAATGGTTTCATGGCTGTCATTAGACTATTAATTCCAGATTTTTATTGAACTCAAATTTTAGCATCCGCAGTGGTGGAATTTGAACCTGGGTCCCCAGAACATTACTCTGGGTCTCTGGACTATTAGTCCAGCGACAATACCACTACGCCACTGTCTCTCCTTAAATGTATGCACATGCATCTGGGTAGGGCTAATGTTAAGCACATTTATGCCACACAAGGATCAGAATTAATGTCTGCTGAGCAGGAATGAAGCTTGGATATTATACTGCATTGTCATTATGATGGAGCAAAAACACAGAATTATGTACAAAATATTGAACTTTGAATAAGACCTGTGGACTTAGAAAAATGGACATGGAAGCCAAAGACGGCTAAGGATACAAATTAAGTCACTGGCTGAATTGCTGGTGGGTGATATTAAGAGAGGGAGAATGGAACCACACCGTATTTTAGATAAGGATAATTACTTCAAGCTAAAAATCATGCCATATAGAAACTAATGGCTCTCTCCTGTGGAGATAATGGAAGTTAATTATCGTCTCAGCAAGAATGATCCTGTCAGCCCTGTCCCAGGCCAGGTTATGGATCTTTCCTGCCAGGAATATACAAAGATTAGGATAAAAGCCAGCTGCAAAGCTTGTCAGATGCGGACTGCAGCTGGGGGGTGCAGAGTGTAAATGACCCTGAAATAAAAAGCCAGCCAGCAGCAGACATCCCTGCAAATGTTTTTTGCAGATATCTCTCTCTCTCGTGTTTTGCAGAACACAGGAGCCTCAAAACTATCTATTCACCTGCTGAAGGCAGCATTGCTCAAATCAGAATCTCAACGGCCGCAACATTCTATTATCTACTCTTCACGGACAAGTCCAGGACTGATTTCTATTTTTTTTACTTACTTAGGACTCAATCCTCACTTCTGATCTGTATGAATGTCTTTGCACGTGTTTCATAATTTTCTTGCATTTAATAGTTAATAAACTCACTCTTTCTTGAACTCAAGAAAACCTGGTTAAAAGGTTTTAAAACAGAAATATTGGTCTGGGAATAGGTGAAGGGATCCTTTTTAAATTAATCTTGTTGCGACCAACAGAGGGGGTTGAATAAAGAAAAGGAGCCAGTTCATCCCTCCTCATCCGGGGGCATAACTATTTGGGGTATCCTAGCCAGAGGTTAACAAATTAAGGGATCTCTTCTGGGTTAACCAATTTGGAGAGCCTCACTCGGGGATAGGTCATAACAGCACGCACCTTTAAACGTTCTGGGTCACAGCCAGGCGGATATTGTTATTAGAATGAACAACTAGAGTACAATGTGTAATAAAGACCAACATGGTGTTCTTCTATAAGACCTTGATCAGGTTCATCGAGCAAACTATATTCACTCCTATAATGGGAAGTAACAGTCATAGAAAAGGTTCAGAGGTGGGGTCACGAGTTTAAAATCCCTGAGATACCAATGTAGGTTCAGGGGCCTGGGCCTTTTAACTCCAGAAAAGTGGAGACTGTGGGGAGATTGGACTGAAGAATTTGAAATGCTGAAAGGGCAGGTCAGCATATATGTGGGCAGATAACTCGAATTAGATAAATTAAACAAGAGGACTGGAGTAGGTTACCTAAATAGGTGTGAGGAAATTTGGCTTTTCCCAGAGGATTATTGACCTTTGGAATGTTGCTGGCTCGTGCAGTGGGGCCAGATTAACTGCCAACATTCAAATGGGAGCTGGACAATTCCTATATTCTAGGTGGAGGCAAAGGAAAGATAGGTGGCTTATTGGGCAAGGTATTTCACGCTCTGCTGGAACTTATTGGTAACTTCAGGTATTGGAGAGGAATTCATAGAATCGCTACAGAGCAGAAGGAGGCCATTTGGCCCATCGAGTCTGCACCAAACCTCTGAAAGAGCACCCTAACCAGACTCACCCTATCCCTGCAAGCCGTAACTCCACCTAACCCTGGACACTAAGGGGCAAGTTAACATGGCCAATCTACCTAACCAGCACATCTTTGGAAATTTTCAGATAAGGCACTCCCAGGAAATTGCATGATAGATAGGAAATATTGGGAATTTTGTAACCCAATGCAGCACAACTGAATAGGACAGGCTTGATGCACAAGGTGATTATTGTAATATCATTTTAATATGTTTAGAAGATAGAAACTTATGCAAAGAGAACAGGGCACCGGGATAAAAAATGTAATTGCTCCTACAGAAAGGCCAGCACAAACTAATGATTGACAGTCAGAGAGATCTCGGTGTACAGGTCCACAGCTCACTGGAAGCATACGGTATGCTTGCCTTCATTGGCCAGGGCATTGAGTATAAAAATTAGCAAGTCATGTTGCAGCTGTATAGAACCTTAGTTCGGCCACACTTGGAGTATAGTGTTCAATTCTGGTTGTCACACTACCAGAAGGATGTGGAGGCTTTCGAAAGGTTACAGAAGAGATTTACCAGGATGTTGCCTGGTATGGAGGGCATTAGCGTTGCCCTCTGGGCAGGGTTGCACCCTGACAGTGCTAGACTGGCACCCTGGCACTGTAAAGATGCCCAGGTGGCACTGCCAGTATGGCATTTTTCCCGTGTAGGGATCGCGCCTGGGGGTGTCCTGTGATTGCAAGATCAGAGCTCCTTGGTGCAGGAAATGGGACTAAGTGCAGCCTCGGCGGGATGTTCTCCTATGAGGTGCTGAATTGCAACAAAGTTCCAATTGATAGCGTGGAATTTCTCAGCGCTGTAAGCACTGAGAAACACCGGCTAAATGTGCTCGTCATCGATTGGAATTTGGTTAGATCGTGCCCCAAAATTATCAGTGAAATGATACATAGTTTTCAAATGGACTTCGATCCAATTTACACAATGTTTTGATTCACTATTAGCATTCACAAAATACAAAAATAAACCACGGTTATTGGCTTGGCACAGTTGCATGTGGTTCAATTTAGGATCTGCTTTTCTATTTGGTTCAAAAGGTGATCAGAAATTATGTGGGAGTTTTAGGTTGCTTATTTACTGAAGCACGTGTGATGAACTCCCCGTGCTCGCTGAGGGTTGGCATAAACTAGTCACTTTGTGACTAACATCAGCAGTAAGTTATAGTGCTAAAGAACAAAGAACAAAGAAAAGCACAATACAGGAACAGGCCCTGCTGCCCTCCAAGCCTGAGTCGATCATGATGCCCTTACTCGGTCTCTCTATTTCCTCTCTATTCATGTGTCCATCCAGATGCCTCTTAAAAGTGCATGATCTTCCCACAGGCCATGATTTTGTGGAGTGGAATCTGGATCTTCAGATCATGAAAAGCACACGGAAAAGCATTTAGGACAAGATGCAGAATCCAGTTTTTGACAACTTTAAATACATAGGAGCTGAATGGCAAACATTTGCCTTTGATCCACAGTGGTCGAGTATGGGTTCAACTGCTTCAGAACTCATCCCAACACAGTTCACCTTTAAAAAAAATTAATTTACAATATGGGAGCGCTGCTGGCTCAGCCAGCATTTATTGCCCATCCCTAGTTGCCCTTGAGAAAGTGGTGGGGAGCTGCTTGCAATGAGTATTTGTACTAAGTTGTTGTTGGGTGTTCTAATTACAGATATTGTACTATTTTCGGATATATTTCAGATTTATTGGGTTTAACTTTTTATGTTCATACATAATAAAACATTTCCCATGTCCAGCAAAAAAATGTAATTATTTATGTGCTATATTCATCCCTACTTTGGGGCAGCACGGCAGCATTGTGGATAGCACAATTGCTTCACAGCTCCAGGGTCCCAGGTTCGATTCCGGCTTGGGTCACTGATGTGCGGAGTCTGCACATCCTCCCCGTGTATGCGTGGGTTTCCTCCGGGTGCTCCGGTTTCCTCCCACAGTCCAAAGATGTGCAGGTTAGGTGGATTGGCCATGATAAATTGCCTTTAGTGTTCAAAATTGCCCTTAGTGTTGGGTGGGGTTACTGGATTATGGGGATAGGGTGGAGGTGTTGACGTTGGGTAGGGTGCTCTTTCCAAGACCCGGTGCAGACTCGATGGGCCGAATGGTCTCCTTCTGCACTGTAAATTCGATGATAAATTCCATGATACTTAACATTCCTTGAGCCACTAATTTCATTCAGCTGAAATTCAATAGCAGTGAGCTATTCTTAAGGCTGAAATATCAGGCTTTCAACTATGAGCTGACTTTCCTCTCTTATTCCAACTGGACTGCTAAAGATGTTGCGGATTATAAACATCTGTTCCCCAGAAGAGATTTGTCCCTTTTCTGTGCAATACTATTATTTAGCAGTCAGTGGTCTGTCACATTGTTTTGTCACACCCTAGCCAGCGAAGTGAACCAGAGAAATAACCAATGTGCGGTTATTTAAAAAGATCCCGTAGCGATCCAGTGATTTTTCTGACGCGTTCCCCAGGGTCAGGTTTTTAAACTGGCACCACAACACACAACCGGAGAAAACAAAGGCATTTTATTTACCGGAGCTGCTATCCCACTCCACTATTCGTTTTTCTGGGTTATGATCCTGTTTCTGTAAAAAGTAAACTCCAAAGATTTCCTCAAGTAGAATTGTAGGGGGGAGTGAACTAAAATTAACATTTTTGTATAAGTCTGGGTTTGGAAATATAAATTAACTGGCGGGATTCTCCGCCGGCGGGATTCTCCATTTCGACGGCGCCCGGGGGTTTCCCGACGGCGTGGGGCGGCCCCACAATGAGAAACTCCATTGACCGGCCGGCGTAACGGAGAATATCGCCGGCGGGTCGAGGCTGAAAAGTGGCGCGGCGGGGCGGAGATTCCAGCCCACGATGTGTTAAAGGTTTAGATATATGCATAAATTGCAACTCCAACAGACAAAATTGATTCAGACCAAGGGCAAGAAATATTTAGAAATAAAACCCCTATTTTAAGTTGAGTACAGCTTAACACACTGCTGAACACCATCTATCTTCTTCTGATTGACCTGAATGGAGACGTAGGTCGGCATTCTCCAAAGTCCTGGTCAAGTGTTGACGCCGACGTAAACACCGGAGTGGTGTGCGGCGGCATCAACGGGCCTCTTGGCCAAGTTATTCTCTGGGTTTAAGGGGGCTAGAATGGCACCGCAGTGCTGTGCGCTGCTCCAGCGCCGAAAACCGGCCCTGCATGGCCGACGCAGGTCCGCGCAGGTGCGCGAAGGCCGTCTCCGCGCCGGCGAATGACCAACATGGCGGAGCCCTACAGTGGCCCGATGCGGAGGAAGATAGGCCCCCACCCCCCAGAATGACCTTGTCCGCCGATCAGTAGCCCCCCGATCGCGGGCCTGGTCACCGTGGAGCCCCCCCTCCCCACCAACCCCCCTCCCCTCCCCCTCCCCACCACCACCACCATCACCCCCCACCCCGCCCGGAGTCGGATCATCCCGCCCCACCACCAGGACGGCCCCTGCCAGGTGGGACAATATGCGAACCACGCCGGTGGGACTCGGCAGAACTCAGCGGGCATTCGGCCCGTCGAGTGCGGGGAATAGCCGCGGGGGCCGCTTTCAATGGCCCCCAACCAGCGCCGCGGCAACTGCGCGGTCACCGGAGAATCGGCGGCCCGTCATCAGAGTGGCGTGGCGGGATTCTTGCGCCCCCCCCCCGGCGATTCTCTGACCCGGCACAGGCTCGGAGAATCCCGGCTGTAAACTCTGATGCTTGTTTAAAGGCAAAAGCCTTTCACCTTCATGAAGACAAAGATCAGTTGTAAAAATTCCAGATTAACTATTAAAATTCAGTTTGAAATCTACTAAATCTAAAGCTTATAAACAAGATATTGGAGTTAAATATTTTGTTTGTCCTAATCTGGTGAAAAGTAGATGAGTAGTAAAAGTGAAATGTTACTTTTTACTCACTGATTTTATTGTTGTTCCTCGTCCAGTAGCTGATGCATTGTGATACTTAGTGTCTTCTACACAAGCTACTCGGCTTTCTGTGAACTAATTTTGGCAGGTGCTATGCACTTGCCATTTTTTTTCCAGCATTTTCTGGGCCATTGAAGTCAGGAATTTCAGTCTGCATTTTCCCTCCCAGGGTCAGAAGTGCGGCGTTGGGAGAGTTCCCGATTATGCAAAACTGACCCGGGAAAAAGTGTCCCAGAACTTTTCATTTTTGGCCCAGCATCAATTGGCACGATTTAATGGATAACGGTCAAAATGTCATATCGGGCGCGACTTCCTAGGTGTTTCCCGACGGCGAGATCGCAGAAATGATCCCCCATGAGCTTCAGGCTGGAACTGACTGTCCCACCAGCTGATTCGCTGGACTTGTGCCCAGCAGCCCTCCGCTAACCGGGGGAGCTGCTCACAAATAGGGATTATATGGGTTTTCATAGAATCCCTACAGTGCAGAAGGAGGTCACCAACCCTCTGAAAAAACACCTGATTTAAGTCCACTCCCCCGCTCTATCCCTGTAGCGCCACATAACCTGCACATCTTTGGACACTATCAGGCAATTGTAGCATGGCCAATCCACCTAACCAGCACATCTTTGGACTGTGGGAGGAAACCCACGCAGGGAGAATGTGCAAACTCCACACAGTCACCCGACCCCATGAAAATGAGACAGGCCACCTTGGTCCCCCAAGGGAGTCGGATGACCAGCAGTAGGGCTGGCAATGCTGCCTGAGAGGTAGTGACAACAGCCATCAGTGCGAACAGCATGACCAGGAGGATCACCATAGAGTGCAGAAAGACCTCCACCGGGCCACAAGGCTGGATTAACACCAGCCCCCTGGCATCAGTGCTGCCTGCCACCCCTCTGACCGCACCCAGCCACCCCCAACAAGTCAGCAGCTGACACCTCCAACCCTCCCCACATCAGATTACCCTGACACTTACCAGCACAATCCCTCCATGCCCAGGTGTGGTGCCCACACATGCCACTTGCAAAAAAAACCCCTATTGCACTTAGTGCATGGATCACAAAGCCCCTTCTCTGTCCCCGCAGGAGAAGTTAGCTGATAATAGTTGTGAAAGATATATTAATTGCACCCAATTAATATATTGGTATCTGGAGCTGTCAATCACACTGCGAACAGACATTTTTTTGATAATTAATGCTTGTGAAACCCATCATACAGCATTAATCTTATAATGATAACCAGTGGGTTTATATCAACAGAGTATAATAGCAAGCACTGATTATTTAAACGCTATAGGCAGTTTTTCAAATATTTAAAAAGCAGAAGATTTAAATGACTTGACAGCTTGACATCTCTCTTAGACAGTTCGATTGGACAGTTCCAATGAGTTTATCTACTTTTTTATGCATACCCATATCTAATTTTAACAACCCCAAAGGGCACTTTAATTTTCCCAAATGGTGCCTTCGCTCTCCCAAAGGTACCCCGGGACCATATCCGAAAGGTTACCTTATTTCCCCAAAAGGGTACCCTAACTCTCCAAGGAACCCCCCTTACTTTAGACTTTCTCTTACCAGATGTAAAGCGCACAGATTTTGTTTTGGACATCCCACTAGCCAAAATCAGGTCCATTTCTCTTTCCACTGATGGACTGGGGTTTATTCAGCATTTATTGGGGGGGGTTTCAGCCTCAAAGCAGCAGCATTTTAACATTACCTCCTCAAACCATGGGTGTGCCATTTCAGCCACAGCACCGCCACACCCCCCCAACACCGCCCCCCCCCTGCCCCCCCGCCACCCCCCACCTCCGCCCCTCCTTACGGAAACTATGTGGGCTGGGCTCAGGGGCGTGACTTCTGGATCTAGACCTCCAATGCTATTTCCACTATGCTCAAAAACCTTTCCATCTACTCAAAGATTCAGGCCATCTAGTTAATTGATATGTGGCTTTGAACCAAATGAAAACATAGCAAGAGATCGGACCTAAAATAGACCGAACCAAAGGCTAACCTGAAAGGAATATTTGAAATGAGGGTAGAACAGGAAAATAAAACATATTACAGTAACATGCAAAACCATTGTAGGATAATCAAAATCCAAACCTCAAGAACACATGACTCTGTTATTGAGCCAACTCTTACCCAATTTCCAGATCCATTATTGTACATCTAGCATCTCTGTATCCAAAGAAAGCACAATGAAAAGAGCTAGCACATGGTTTTATATGTAATTTGGCATTTGGTGTTTACACGGACACAATATAAGACAGCAAAAGCAAATTGACCACATGCTTAAAGTTAGCAGTCGCCAGCAATACATGCCATTAAAAGCCTCCTGCAGCAACAACTAAATAAATCAGAAATCACTTTCAGACGGAACATTAGGAACAGCAAAAGTCTATTACTTACTCCCAAAAGTTATTTGATTAGGTCCTACACCAAACGATGTAAGCAAAAATAAAAGCTGACAGATTTAGAGGTAACCTTGTGATGTGGGTTGGTAACTGGAGATGGAAGCTAGTGAGTAAGAAATGAAGGAAACTTATTCTCATTGTCGATGCCATTTGTGCTCCCTGGAGATCTATACTTGGATTTAATGGGGATATTTAATATGAACAAAGGTAATATTAAAAGTTAGGTAGTAAGAGAGAAACTATTCTGATGGAGGAGTTCGGAGAAAAAGGACACAATCATAACATTAATAATAATCTTTATTAGTGTCACAAGTAGGCTTACATTAACACTGCAATGAAGTTACTGTGAAAAGCCACTCGTCGCCACACTGTGCCTGTTCGGGTATACAGAGGAAGAATTCAGACTGTCCAATTCACTTAACAAGCACGTCTTTTGGGACTTGTGGGAGGAAACGAGAGCACCCGGAGGAAACCCTCGCAAACAGAGGGAGAACGTGCAGACTTCACAAAGACAGTGAACCAAGTGGGAATTGAAGCGGGTCACTGGCACTGTGAAGCAACAATGCTAACCATTAGAGTTAAGCCATTTAGGGAAATAGGGCAGCATTATTTTCACACATGGAGGAAAGCTAGAATTCTCCCCCTATCACCACTAACCTACAACCCATCTCAAAGGCTGTGAATACTAGAACAATTTAACCCTTGGTCAAGTAAGGGCTTTGCTTCGTGAGATACAGATTGCCCAAGATCTGACTGAATGGCAAAACAAAATCAAGGTGCATGAATGACCTAATCTTGTTCCTAAATAGTGTTGCGCAAATTGAAAAGCTTTTTGAAATATGATCCTGCTGTTGTGCGTCGTAAGGTATTGGGCCACAACTTCTGAGCTCTCCAGCGTCGGATGAGGGGTTACTCCAAAAGAAACAGCAGGGGATCTCTCTGGGAACTTTACAGGTAAGGGTTTGCATGACAATTGCCCTAAAGTGCTGTCTTGCTCCAGGCAATTGCCCTGTGTTAGGAACCATCCAAAAATGTGATTTGAGTCGTAAATTTCGGATATATCTGGCTGGCTAGCATTAATGGCTAACCAGAAGAAGCTAAAATAATTAAAATCTACTCTAACGTCTTGATAACTATTGTACAGACCCAGACCGAACCCCACAGCAGTCCCCTAATAACACTGTCTCCCCTTCGGATACCTACTACCCGACAGGATGTCCCCACCCCAGATCCCTCAGGGTCTCTCACGCCTACACCACCTACCCAGATGAGCCTCCTACCCCTTCCACAGGCCTGACTATTCCCAGCATGGGGCCCTTCCCCCTCCCCGCCATCCCCAGAAGGCCAGAGCCCCCACTCCCCGAAGACCCAACCAGAACTAACCGGACAAACCCCAGGCACAACAAGCTTCCCTCCTCCTATCAGGCCCGACAACCCCCCACCACCACCCTCAATGCAAACACACAACCCTCCCCCACCCCCTGTCCCTTAGCACCCGGTCCTCAACCCCAACACCCCCGAAGCCCAAACCTACCCCGCCCCACACCCCCAGGCCCAACCTGTCAAGAACCAACTGGAGGCCTGAACTGCTTCTCTCCACTGAGACCCAAACTACTTCCCCCCACTGAGTCCCGACTCCAGCCCCAAACCTTTTTCTTCACAGTATTTTTCTTCACAGAAATCATGCTGTCTTCTTCGAGGCCTCCTGCTGATTCTGTCACCCTGGGGAAACTTTATCACTGCAGTCAGTGGGAAGCTTTGTTTAAACACCTCCCCAGCACTTATTCCAGATCCATCAGATGGGATGACAACCAGAAGTAAAGGTTCACGAATCTCGAAGACAGCTCAGATTAGGCAACCAGCACAGGTGGGAAACATCCCATCAGCAAGGTGACCACCCCCACCTGGGAGGCTGTGGCTGCCAGCTCCCTCTAAAAGAGGTCGGGTCAGCACTGCCAAAAAAAAATGAATGACCTTCTTTGCATGGCCAGGGTAAGTCGACCAGCATTGTGGCACAGTGGTTAGCACTGCTGCCTCACAGCTCCAGGGAGCTGGGTTCAATTCCGGCCTTGGGTGACTGTGTAGTTTTTACATTCTCCCAGTGTCTGCGTGGGTTTCCTCTGGGTTCTCTGGTTTCCTCCCACAGTCCAAAGATGTGCTGGTTAAGTAGATTGGCCATGTCAAATTGCCCCATAGCGTCAAATGATGTGCAGGTTAGATGGGTTATGGGAATAGGGTGGGGGTGTGGTCCTCTTTTGGAGATTCGATGGACCAAATGGTCTCCTTCTGCACTGTGGCGATACTATGATTCTATGATTCCAATTCCAGGCCGTCTTCCGCCCCATTTCTAAACCGCATGGTGCACCCCCAGTCTCTTCTCTGCTCCCCACATCCCCACTCCCAACCCAGTCCCATGCATGCCACCCCTTAAACATCTGAACTGGCAAGACCCCAATCTTCCAATCTGTCTCTCCGCAGGACAAATTGAGCACAACCGGCGTCAGAGGGCACAGCCACCCAGAGCGATACAACAGCTCTGCACCATCACTCCATATTAAGAACCCTTGAGCTGGTTGGGGAGTAGCCAAACCGCGGCTGCATGGATGGCAAAGTGGAGGCAGCAAGCAAAAGGAAAGATAATTATTCCTCAAGCCTCACATGAGTAAACAGGTCACATTAGTTATCCTCCATGCTGTATCAATGCCATCTCCCTTCCCTTACAGGGCAACCAGACCAACAGCACAAACCATCTTTGCGCCCCCTGGATATCACTGACCCACGCACATCCATGAGGGAATTCCTGGAGATCCACATAGAAGAGCCTTCACGCCTTTCACCGGCATCCTCCCCCAGTACAAATACTCACATCTCGGTGGGATTAAATAGTAGGCAGAACTCGGGCAGCATAATGGCACAACGCCGAGGACCTGGGTTTGATCTGGCCACGGGTCACTGTCCGTGTGGAGTTTACATATTCTCCTCGTGCCTGCGTGGTTTTCATGCCCACAACCCAAAGATGTGCAGGGTAGGTGAATTGGCCACACTAAATTGCTCCTTTATTGGATAAAAAAGAATTGGGCACACTAAATTTATAAAAAGAAAAGTAGTATGCAGACCTCTGGGGAGCAGCTGAAGATCTACAACAGGCGCAGGCAGGAATGTCTCAGAGATCCGGCACTTGGAGGGATGTCAGATCGTGGACACTGCTGGCCAATGACGTGCCCCTGGGCCCAGTTGTCCCAGAGCTGATGGAACTGCAAAGGCAGAGTTTTGAGCATCAGGAAGGGGTGATAGCATCCTTCCCCGGAATGCAAGGCTAACTGGAGGAGTCCCAGTGCCTTCTGTCTGAGGAGATGGTGCCATCATTCCAACGCAATGAGGCTGACACTGCGAGGGTGACATCTGCAGTGGAAACCTTGGTGCAGGAAGTGCAGAAGGTAGTCCACCATCCCCCAGGGCAGTCTTCTCTGGCACTGCAGCTCCAACATCTGTAGGTAGGATGTCCAATGTCCTAAGACCCTTTGCCGGCACTGTCTCATACGTCAGGGCTTTACAAAGGCAGAGTCGCAATTCGTGGGTGGACCGCAGAGTATTTGGTCCCATCATTCCTCCGGTGGACCCGATCATGGGTGAAGCGCCCAACAGCCGCTACCGTCTTTTAAATGGGGATACATTAGGCTGTGTGGAGTCTTCAGGCCAGAAATGGCAGCAGAGAGCAGGTCACACACTCTGCATGTCAATTGGCGTGAAGTGCCTTGGAGGTATGTGCTTTTGGCGCCAAAGCAGAGAGCAGAGAAGCTTCGATTTTGCAAATTCTGGCAGCAAGCTAAGTGAATGGTGAAGATCAATGGCTTTCTTAAAAGTAAGAGACAGCCAGAGACTCAGATAGGCAGTTTACCTATTGGACAGGCTCTCACAGCAGAATCTGGTGGAGAGAACTGCTTAGGAGAGTCCAGAGCAGGTCAGAGCAGTGCTAGTGCTAGACCTGCAGGGCCTTTGGTTAATGGCCCTGAAAAAATAAACTTAACTCAAAAGAAAGAAGTATAACAATGACTTCTTGAGGTATGGTTTTGTCAATTGTGACAATGCAAATAAGGAGGCAAAGCCCATGTGTGCTATATGCAGGGAAGTACTGGCAAATGAGAAATTTTAGAATTTGAAAGAGAAGTGGAGTGTGAAAAATTCCTTTTGAGGCTGAGACCACATAGTCAGTTACAGCTGACTCCAAATTAAAAGACTATGCTGCTGCAGCTTACCTGTGACACCACATTAAAAATGCACCCAAAGCCCACGAGGCTTTCAGCTTTCTGGTGCAGCATCTCCCAGGATTATCCAGTGCTGAGTAAAACATGCATTTCATTGCTATTGCCCTTTACGATAACTTACATGTGTGAGGTTGGATTTTCCATTTTCATAAAGATGAAGACAGCACAAAGAAACTGTCTGGAGTCTGCACCTGACATGTGCATTGCTCTCTGCTCCTTTGAAACAGATTCAAGTGAGATCCTGAGGGCAATGCAGGTAGGTAAACATGGCGTGTGTTGGAAAGATCGGTCAGCTTGTGTCATGAAGGTAGGCCAGCGTGGGTTGCAAAGATTCACCAGTTGCCAAAAGTTGGTCCCAGGAAAAAAGGTTTGAAAAACACTGTCCTACAGGATTCCACCATCTGTGGTGGAGCTGCTGGAGCAGTTTGGGCCCAGCCTGCACCTCCTCTGCAGATTCTGATTCTGGCCACGTCCAGTACCACATTGCTGTCTCTGCTGCTGCCGAACCCTATGAGTAGAAAATGCAACTCGACAGGCTCCATGATTCTCCATAATCATGCACTGAATAGGAAAGTACACCAAAGTGAGCCATGAGGATTCCTGACAGAGTCCGCTCCCTCAATTCTCCACTCCTCTGGGACCTCCATCTCTGCGCTTCCCCTTAGTGAGTGCCTCTCCATTCGGTCTCACAACCTCCCCTCTCACACTGGCAAATCCCCAAAGCTGTCCCTCTCAACTTCACCAGGGTTAGGGGGCCTGGACCCTCGAGAGTCTCAGTGACTCCTTTCCCCTGATCTTTCCTCAACACTTCTCCCCCCCCCCCCCCCTGCGTCTGACGTGGATTCTCTGTGACGTTAACTCTTGTGTGAGCATTGGAGTTGAAGACCTGGGGTGTCTGGCGTTTAGCTCTTCAGATTTCATTGGTACAGTTGACTACTTAATGAAGGGTGAGGTAGAATATCAGGAAAATATATAGCTCTTATGGTAGATGAGACACAGCTTGTAAGAGTGAAGTCTGTAACTAGCAAAACAAGCACATACCTAGAGGATATCCTCATTCATCTAGTTCTCAGCCCAACACACTAATTTCTGACAGTCCCAGAAAAGTGAAATTGCAATTCCATACAGCTTCACCCCTTTATCCTCACAGTGCTGCCTGAGTGTAGGGTTTAACTCACACTGCAGTCGTGCTTCTCCAAGTGAGAGGGTCTTAATACCTCGTGAGGCAAGGTGCAACCATTCCCAAGTCTCCCCCCTCCCCTCTGCCCTTCAGTTTGGCATCTCATAGAACCCCACACAAATACATAATTTTCGCCCCTAGTGCTGAACCTCTGTATTCACTTCCGCTCAACCACTTTCCAGCTCCAACTAAGGATGGGCACTCCCTCATCAATGGTTTGAGCACAAGACCAGCAAGGAGGACACAGGAAGCAATGTCTGCATGTGAGTCTACAGACCCCCTTAAAGTAAGGGCGCCCCAAAATGAAAGGAAGGTAATGCCTGCTAGCAACCCTTACCCCCAAAATTGAGTTGAACTTGTGTTCCCCACCTCCACTCCGGTGCAGCCTGAGCCTGGAAGACCCTGCAAATTCATGGCTGCCTGAGCGCTCACCTCCGATTTCTCCCGGTGCCCACTGAATGTTCAGCGAGCGGGAAAGGTCCGAGTGAGTGCTCACTAGTGACATGCTAATATATTAAAATGAGGTACCCGCACTCCCGCGGCATGATTATTACTCAGCCGGAGAGATGGGGGGGGGGAACAAATCGCAATCACGCTGGAGAGAATGGCGTTTTTCAAATCTCTCCAGATCTTGAACCCATGCCATGTTTCTCACTGACTGCCAATGCGAACTCTGATAACACACACAAACCAACAATATTTATAACCATACTTACACACTTTTGGGAAATTTCTCCTTGTGCTCAGTAATTTTATTCTTGTAAGATCGTTACTATACTTATTCAACCATAATGTAACTGTGATTGGAGCAGCAGCTCAGAACTCAATAAAGTTAATTTTGGAAGATTCATCTCACCTGTCCATTAGACAATGGACACTTTCCTTTTGATTCCTGACTTTCTAGATTGATTGCAATTTAATTTCCCTGCTTTCGTTTATTCCAGTTCTTTTCCAATAAATGCTTTGCAACCGGTCACTGATGTGTCTCTGTTTTGCTTTGTCCCTTAGTTTCCTTTGAGGCCTTGCAGGGAAGTCCATGACCTGTGTCACAATATGTGGATATTGTACAGTACATCAAGGGCTAATGTAATGTTACTACTCTAGTCACTAGATGGTGCTATGGAGCAGCCATATAAATATCACGTGCTTCCTTGACTTCTGGGAGTGAGCAAGAGAGAGCAAGAGAAATAGAGACAGAGTAGGTGTGAGATAGATTAACTGATAAGCATAGTTTAATATTGTAGATGTGTAGTGTAATCTATTTAACTAATTCCTTAGTAATATGTTCGAATCTAATTCAGTGTAGTGCAATAAATTAGCTTTGTTAAACACTACTTGCTGTTCTTTGTTAACAATACAACCTTCACCACCCTGAGAGAGCAAAAACAAAGAACACAACAATCTGGACTCTGTGCTTCATGCTCACCCTGGCTTTATGTGCAAGGCTCTCTCCGGCCTCCTTTTTTGGCTGGTAAATTTTCCAACATAATCAAGATAAGTGGACGAATTGAGAAAAATCCCATCATTAAGCAAATTCTAAATCATTGGAGTGGGTGCATGTGTGCCAAATATAGTCAATAGCTGGTACTTTGCAAAATCATAACCCTAACCCTAACCCTAATGCTCCTCACCACTGTTATTTAAACACCCTCAATAGTCTCCATTTGGCTAAACTGCTAACATTCTATTGGATCTATTGCTGCAGGGAAACCTACAAGGACAGAGCTGTAGAATACAAAACCGAACACTTTGCACAGTAACCTGTCACTTTAGAAGAGCTTGGATAAATGCAACGGTATGGGCAGTGGTAATAATTATGGAACAGAAGGTAGGAACAGCACTGAAGTGTTGGGAGTGGAAAATGTTTGCCGAGCAAGAGCTCAGCAGAAAATAACAAACTGTCTAGTCATGTCTATACTCGTTTCAGAAACTTGGCAAGGATTTCCCAGTTTCTTTTCCTGAATTGACTGGAAGATTCTGTGATTAGGGGTTGGGTGGATGGTGCGTGAGTGCTTGCACATCATGTCTTGGAGAGGCAGGCCTTCATAATAATAATAAAGTTCTTTCACATCAACATAAAGGGAGTTTTAATTTGCAGAATAGTTACAGCTGAGAAGCTAATCATCTTCTGTTTACAGGACACCTCGTAATATTCAATAATATGTTGCAAATATCCGTGTTCAAAAGGTTATGCATCAAATAGAAGTTGACAAGTTTGGCTGGATGAAAGGGCTCCAAATCCTTAGTCAGGCAAATTTGAAAAGCGTAATCGAAGTGCTGAATGTAGAACTTATGAACAATTCAATCTTTTAAAGCTTGATGCTTGAAGAATAGGTTTGTTTAAATGTGGTCTTAAAAACTAAGGCAATATTACAGCTGTTATAGATCCATGAGGCACAAGTGAAGTGACTTTGCTACCTCTGAAGGTGCAAATACAGTCATACACGATAACAATTCCAAATATAGTTTCTAAAATGTTAAAGCCTGCTCATTTTCTGTAGGCAGTTGGACAGAATTATTTTACGAATCTCAATAAAATGCAATGGGAAGGAGAATACCTCTGCAGCAGAAACATAAATCTTACATGACATTCTTTTAAAACTAGTTATTTGAAAAAAAATGTTTTTGCTGTAAAATATTAACCATTGCCATGTGCTTCCTAATTTTGGCTTCATTGTGGTGAAATCCAAGCTATGACATTGGATTTTTACCCAGCGGGAGAATAGCTTTAATCCTCTCGTCTGTGCAATAAATATGGATTCAGGTCATGTGAGCAAAAACAGTTCATAAACCGAAAAGATTATCTCTTTGTGGGGAAGAAAAATGGTTTATGGCACATCTTTAAACATTCCCTTTCGCATTGCCTTTCTGCATGAAAAGATGCCAGCTGACTGGCGGTGAAAAGAAAAATCACGTTAGTGATTGAATTTTCCCAGGCGCAGCAACCTATTGTTCAAGGAAATAAAGTGTTGCTTTTTTGTGAGCTCAAATAAGCCACATAAGGCTGGAAGCGTTTCTGCTAACATTTCAAGAACATGGAATCGTAGAAACTTACAGTTCAAATCAGGCCATTCTTTTCCTCAAATCATACTCTCCTGTTCACTCCAATATCCTTGCATATTTTGTTTCCCCCAAGCAATTTAACTACATTTTAAAAGTATTCATCAATGTTTTTTTGTAAAATAAAGAATTCCACATTCTAATTCTCTGTCTATAATGGCTTCCCCCCCCCGCCCCAACCGCCCCAGAAAATTCAGCAATTGGATTAAGCTAGCGCTATTTTCTCATAACCCTTCACAATCTTAAAGACTACCATAAGGTCACTCGTAAAACTTAGCAGCTCCAGTGCCAATTTCTCTTCATAGACGTGACCCCTTAACCCCTCCTACTTTCACTGCTTTGCTTCATTTTCAAACACAAAGATAAACATCCTCATGGATTAACATAGTTCTTTTGTTCTCAGGATAGGGACAATGCTGGAAAGGTCGTCTTTATTGTCCACCTTGGTTGCCCTGAGCAAACGGTGGTGGGCCTCTTTGATCTGCCCCGGTCCTTGCCGGCGTAAAGATGTTTGGTAGGAATTTTGGGAAAACCGACCCTGCAATGAAGGGAAGGGAAGGGAAAGAGATACTCGTCCAAGTATGGATGATGTGCAACTTGGAGGGGAACTTAAATTTACTGCGGTTCCCACGACATTGTTGCTCTTGCTTTCTAAGTGTTAAGGGAGTCGCTCGACAGCTAATCGTGATGAGTTGATCCAGCATCTTGTTAATCTTGCAGATAAAATCAAAACTCAGATTTTTAACCAAACCATCTGAAATATTGAGGGATGATAAATGCACAAGGATCTGGAAGCAGCAAGCCATGCTGAAACCTGGATTTGCAAATGCACAATAGTACCAGAACATCCTAACACTGAAGTAATGAAATATGACAAAGCACAGAAAAGATTGATTCCATTTATTCTGTCCATTTTTGGTATCCCTTTTTGTAGAAGGAGAAAATACCTGCGAGGTCACTGTTGTAGGTGTGAATTTTCACCCCTGCTTCGGTAGCACCTGACTCCGCAAACCCAGCTCCTGAAAAACAGCACCGGATGTTCAGATTTTGATTCCGGGGGTGGGGGGGGTGGTGTTAATGGGAGTCAGGCCCACTACCCCTGGAAACCCCCACCAGGGAGCTGCCTGAGGCAGATGTGGGTTGCGTGAAATGCCAGACCTGATGCTCCAGGACTTGCAAGGAAAAGAATAAAACAAAGAGCAGTCCTCCAGCCATCACTTCTCACACCCCTCACGCTCCCCATGTACCATCCATGCCAACTCATACCACTGCATAACCCCCACCCACTGCCCATGGCCCATTACAGCCAGCATGCTGACCTATTCCCTCTACCCACCCTTTATAGTGCCTGTGCCAACTTAGTGCCAACTCATGCCAATAACTTTTCCCTCCCATCACCCTTTTCTCTTCCATCCTCCATGCCAACTCACCCAGTATCTACCATGGGCAGATCTCAGGATCCACTGTAAGATGAAATAAGGTTTAAAGGGCAGAATTTACTGACCAGCCCACAGTGTGGTTTTCGGTGGTAGAGGCAGCCCACCAGCAGGATTTATCGACTCCACCATTATCAATGGGATTTCCCAGTGACTGCACCCCTTGTCACCGGGAAACCACTGCGCCGCCATGAACAGCCAGTAGATCACGCCCAAAGTGTCTATTGATGACTTCACTATTTTTAAAAAACTCTCATTGATAAAAATCCATTCAAACTTAATCCCTGGTGAAAACATTTTTATTCATAGCCTTGCATCAAACACTTGGAGCTACCAAGTGTAAATTAAGAAACATCCCATTGTAATAATGATATGTTTTAAATTCAGTGAAGCAACACAAATCCTACAATGACAAACCTTAGGTTTATGTCAACAGAGTGAAACAGCAAGCACTATTATTTTTTAAGAAACTGCAGATTGATGTTTGTTTTAATTTAAAGAGCAGATAATTTAAATGCCTTAATTGCTTGACAGTCCCACTGGGATTTAAATGCCTTGACAACTTGGCAGCCCAATCTATTTATCCACTTTTAATGCACATTCAAGCCAGCTTTTAACAATCCCAAAGGGCATGGCTACTCCCAAAGGACACATTACCTCTCTCATATGTGCCTCTGGCTCTATCTAAAATGGTATCTCCTCTCTCCAAAGAAATGTGGTAAATTCAGCCCTTCTCCTTGGAATTGTAAAACCAACAAATCGTGTTTTGGACATCTCAGGTATGAAAATTGGATCGGTTTGAAGGCAGCTCCACTTTTATATGTGCACTGACTTCATGAACCACAAAAGTACAAATCACAACCCAGATGTCCTCATTTCCCCACTGGAACAAATGGTGGGTGCCAGGTTCGATGGCGGGACTTCTTGAATTGGAGTTCTGGCACAATTTTGGCTAAACCAGAGACCCTCTCCATTCCAGCAAAAATATGAGGCCTTAATTACAGAAGAGATGAATGTGCTTTTTACCACCATTAACAAGATATAATCGTGCTTCTAATGTTCTGATTGGGATTATGCAGGTTGCATTGCCTGTGATTGGGTGAAGCAGCCCTCCCGTCATCTTTCCAATACATTAACCAATCCTTTCTCTAGAATGTGTATTGTGATGTTTATGACTAGTACTTTTTTTTTCAAATGCTCAGCCTACAAATTGGTTGCAAAATAATTTCTTTCACTTCCTGTTTTTATTCTCAAAATGATAATTACATTTGCCGAGCATTCCTTCAATTCTAGACCTTGAATGGTGACTATCCATCACTACGGTCATCTAGCAACTCCACAGTTGATGAGACTGTCAAAAGGGAAAACCATTACTTTCTTCATGCCTGACAATACATTATTGTGCTCCATTTGCGGATGATATTATAGCAAGACAAATTCAATGATGTCTGAAATGCCTTTGATCATTATTTTAATTTTCAGAGTAACAAGGTATGGCAAGAGCTAAGTTTAACAAAAGGGTCCAGAAACCAAGTGAACTTGTAGATGCCTTTTATCAATTACTTGGATCATATCTGAAGGCTCCGAATCTCTTAAAACTGAGCTGATACATGACCGCATCGTGATGACACCCTGTCTGGCCAACTGCAATCTAAGGAATACTTAACTTTGGAGAAGACAATCGAGTTAGTGAGACAAACAAGAACCCATAAACAAAATGTAGCTATCCTGGAGTCTGGTTTAGCTCAGCTGGTTGGACAGCTGGTCCATGATGCAGAGTAAGACCAACAGCGTGGGTTCAATTCCTGTACTGGCTGAGGTTATTCATTCTCAACTTTGCCCCTCACCTGAGATGCGGTGACCCTCAAGTTAATCGCCACCAGTCAGCTCTCCTCCTCAAAGGGGAAAGCAGCCTATGGTCATCAGGGACTACAGCGACTTTACTACTTAGACTCAGGAAACCCCTATTGATCGTACTGTTATGTAACAGAAAATACATTCTTGCTGGTTCTGCGTCACGTGATATGTAGTGACGTCAGCAGGGTGTTTGTGTGGACTTTGGGCATATCACCACCTTGATTGTATTGAGCAACACCCTTGATTAACCTCTCACCGTTGTTTTACAAGAACCCCCAGTGTGGCCGCCTCTCTGTCTCTTCTTTTTGTGGCAACAAAATCAATATATATATATATTATTTTTTAATTTTTTTTATTTTTTAATATGTTTATTCAAAGTTTCCAACAAAAAATTTCAACCATTTAACCCCCCCCCCCCCCCCCCCCCCCCCCCCGGTAACAGAAAAGAAAAAGGGAAGGAACAGAACATAACATAAACATATCAATCCAACATGATACAGATCTTGTACATTGGGCTCCTCCCGCACATATTGACTCATATGTTTATGTTTTTCCTTTTTCAAGTGCCCCTAGGAAAACCCTCTTCCCCGCCCACCCATACACTCCCCCCCCCCCCCCCCCCCCCGAAATAGGCACCCCCCTCCCTCCCTGGGTTGCTGCTGCTGCTGACCGATCTCCTTCTAGCGCTCCGCGAGATAGTCTAGGAACGGTTGCCACCGCCTGTAGAACCCCTGCGCAGACCCTCTCAAGGCAAACTTTATCCTCTCCAACGTGATGAACCCTGCCATGTCGTTTATCCAGACTTCCACACTGGGGGGCTTCGCTTCTTTCCATAATAGCAAGATCCTCCGCCGGGCTACCAGGGACGCAAAGGCCAGAATACCGGCCTCTTTCACCTCCTGCACTCCCGGTTCGTCCGCCACCCCAAATAGTGCCAGCCCCCAACTTGGCTTGACCTGGACTTTCACCACCTTAGACATAGTCCTCGCAAAACCCCTCCAGAACCCATCCAGTGCCGGGCACGACCAGAACATATGGGCGTGATTCGCCAGGCTTCCTGAACACCTCACACATCTCTCCTCCACACCAAAGAACCTACTCAGCCTCGCCCCTGTCATATGCGCTCTGTGGATAACCTTAAACTGTATCAGGCTAAGCCTGGCACACGAGGAAGAGGAATTAACCCTACTCAGGGCATCAGCCCACAGATCCTCTTCAATCTCCTCCCCCAACTCCTCCTCTCATTTGCCCTTCAGCTCATTTACCGAGGCCTCCTCCTCTTCTTTCATCTCCTGATATATCGCCTAAACCTTGCCTTCTCCGACCCATACACCCGAGATCACTCTGTCCTGAATCCCCTGTGCTGGGAGCAGCAGGAATTCCCTCACCTGCCGCCTCACAAACGCCCTCACCTGCATGTACCTGAACTCATTCCCCGGGGGGTATCCCAAACTTCTCCTCCAGCGCCCCTAAGCTCGCAAACGTCCCATCTATAAACAGATCCCCCATCCTTCTGATCCCTGCCCGATGCCAGCTCTGAAACCCCCCGTCCATCCTTCCTGGGACAAATCGATGGTTATCTCTGATCGGGGACCACACCGATGCTCCCATCTCACCCCTGTGTCGTCTACACTGCCCCCCGATCCTTAGCGTTGCCGCCACCACCGGACTCGTAGTGTACCTTGTTGGCGAAAGCGGCAGCGGTGCCGTCACCAGCGCCCTCAGGCTCGTTCCTTTGCAGGACGCCATCTCCAACCTCTTCCATGCCGCCCCCTCTCCCTCTATTACCCACTTACGGATCATCGCCACGTTGGCTGCCCAATATTAGCCACCCAGACTACAAATGTGTCTCTTGAAGCATGACCACGTCTGCCTTCTGTCCCTACTACGCTCCAGAAACCCCCTCCTTACCCTCGGGGTCTTGCTCGCCCACACAAAGCCGATGATGCTCCTACCTACCCGCTTAAAAAAGGCCTTGGTAATCATAATAGGAAGGCACTGGAACACAAAAAGAAACCTCGGGAGGACCATCATTTTAATTGACTGTACCCTGCCCGCTAGCGAGAGTGGCAACACATCCTACCTTTTAAAGTCCTCCTCCATCTGCTCCACCAGCCGCGTCAAATTAAGTTTGTGCAGGGCCCCCCAGCTCCTAGCTACCTGGGTCCCCAAGCACCGAAAGCTCCTTTCCACCCTCCTCAACGGTATGTCGTCTATCCCTCTACCCTGGTCCCCTGGATGCACCACAAAGAGCTCACTTTTCCCTACATTGAGCTTATAGCCCGAGAAATCCCAAAACTCCCTTAGGATCTGCATGACCTCCACCATCCCCTCCACTGGATCTGCCACATACAGCAACAGGCCGTCCGCATACAGCGACACCCGATGCTCCTCTCCCCCTCGGACCACCCCCCTCCATTTCCTGGACTCCCTTAATGCCATGGTCAAAGGCTCAATTGCTAATGCAAACAACAGGGGGGACAGGGGGCACCCCTGCCTCGTCCCTCGATACAGTCGAAAATATTCCGACCTCCGCCGATTCGTAACCATACTCGCCACTGGGGCTCTATATAGGAGCTGAACCCAACTGATAAACCCCTCCCCAAACCCAAATATCCACAACACTTCCCAGAGATACTCCCACTCCACTCGGTCAAAGGCCTTCTCCGCATCCATAGCTGCCACTATCTCCATCTCTCCCTCCACCGATGGCATCATAATCCCGTTTAGGAGCCTCCGCACATTGGTGTTTAGCTGCCTGCCCTTTACATATCCCATCTGGTCCTCGTGAATCACCCCCGGGACACAGTCCTCAATCCTCGCAGCCAGCACTTTTGCCAGCAACTTAGCATCCACATTAAGGAGCGAAATCGGCCTATACGACCCACATTGCAGTGGGTCCTTGTCCCGCTTCAGGATCATAGAAATCGGCGCCCCGGACATTGTCGGGGGCAGGGTCCCCCCCTCCCTTGCCTCATTGAAAGTCCTCACCAGCAACGGGGCGAACAGGTCCGCATACTTCCTGTAAAACTCAACCGGGAACCCACCCGGCCCCGGGGCCTTCCCCGCCAGCATGCTCCCCAGTCCTTTAACCAGCTCCTCCAACCCAATTGGTTCCCCCAAACCGGCCACCTCCTGCTCCTCCACCCTCGGGAACCTCAGTTGATCCAGAAATCGTCGCATCCCCTATTCCCTCGCTGGGGGCTGAGATGTGTACAGCTCCTCATAAAAGGCCTTAAATGCCTCATTTACTTTCACCGCACTCCGCACCGTAGTTCCCCTGCCATCCTTGACTCCACCAATCTCCCTTGCTGCCATCCTCTTACGGAGCTGATGTGCCAGCATCCGACTCGCCTTCTCCCCATATTCATATATCGCCCCCTGTGCCTTCCTCCACTGTGCCTCTGCCTTCCCTGTGGTCAACAGATCGAATTCCGTCTGGAGACTTCGCCTATCCCTAAGTAATCCCTCTTCAGGGGCCTCTGCATATCTCCTGTCCACCTTTAGAATCTCCCCCACTAACCTCTCCCTTTCTCTGCCCTCTCTCTTCTCCCTGTGAGCCCTGATGGAGATTAACTCTCCCCGGACCACCGCCTTCAGCGCCTCCCATACCACCCCCACCTGCACCTCCCCGTTGTCGTTGGCCTCCAAATACCTTTCGATGCACCCCCACACCCTCCCGCACACTTCCTCGTCTGCCAGCAGTCCCACATCCAGACGCCACAGTGGGCGTTGGTCCCTCTCCTCTCCCAACTCCAACTCCACCCAGTGCGAAACGTGGTCTGAGATGGCTATGGCCGAGTACTCCGTTCCCTCCACTTTCGGGATCAGCGCCCTGCTCAAGACAAAAAAATCTATCCGGGAGTAGGCTTTGTGTACATGGGAAAAAAAAGGAAATTCCTTGGCCAGGGGCCTAGCAAATCTCCACGGATCTACTCCCCCCATATGGTCCATAAACCCCCTAAGCACCTTGGCCGCAGCCGGCCTCTTCCCCGTCCTAGATCTGGAACGATCCAATGCTGGGTCCAACACCGTGTTGAAATCCCCTCCCATTATCAAGCTTCCTACCTCCAGGTCCGGAATGCGCCCCAACATACGCTTCATAAATCCAGCATCATCCCAGTTCGGGGCGTATACGTTTACCAATACCACCCACGCCCCCTGCAGCCTAACGCTCACCATCACGTACCGACCTCCATTGTCCACTCCTATGTTCTTAGTCTCGAACGACACCCGCTTCCCCACCAGTATTGCCACCCCTCTATTCTTCGCATCCAGCCCCGAATGGAATACCTGTCCTACCCATCCCTTTCTTAACCTGACCTGGTCTGCCACCTTCAAATGTGTCTCTTGAAGCATGACCACGTCTGCCTTCAGTCCCTTTAAGCGCGCAAAAACTCGGGCCCTCTTAACCGGTCCATTCAGGCCCCCCACATTCCACGTTATCAGCCGGAAGGGGCTTCCCCCCCCGACTAGCCATCTCCATTTTTAGGCCAGTCACGTGCCTGCGCCTCCCGCACCCTCCAGTCCCTCCAGACGGGGGACCACCGCCCCGACCACCTCTTCAGCTTCCAGTTCCCCCTCGGCCAATGCAGCAGCAACCCTATTTCCCCCCCTCCCCCCTTCCCCCTCCCCCCGCTAGATCCTTATCTAGCTCTTTTGCTCCGCCCATAACACTCCCGTAAGGCAGCTGACTCCTGCTGACCCCGGCCTCCCCCGCCATCCCATTGACACCCCCCCCCATGTGGAAATCCCCCCTCCTCCCCAGCAATTAGGGTGCGCTCCTCCATCCCCCCCTCCGTCCCTCCCTCGCGCGGGAAAAAGCCCGCGCTTTCCTGAGCCAGCCCCGCCCCCTCTGGCGCAGCTCCTGTTGCGGCCTTATCCCAATTCCCCCATCCCCGGGCCTCCCCTCCCTCCAGCACCGGCGCCCACATTCTCTCACAGTCTCCCCATAACCCGTAGAACATTCCTTACGCATAGTTAAAACCCTGTATACAACCGACATCCCCCCACGACCACAGACCCTAAGTTTGAGTCCAACGTTTCAGTTTGTATAAAGGTCCAAGCCTCTTCAGGCATTTCAAAGTAGTGGTATCGATCCTGAAATGTGACCCACAACCGCGCTGGCTGCAGCATTCCGAACCTCACCCCCTTCCTCTGCAACACCGCCTTGGCCCGATTAAAACCAGCTCTCTTCTTCGCCACCTCCGTACTCCAGTCCTGATAGATTCGGATCACCGTATTCTCCCACCTGCTGCTCCGCTCTTTCTTGACCCATCTCAAAACACACTCTCTGTCCACGAAACGATGAAACCTCACCACTATCGCCCTTGGCGGCTCGTTGGCCTTGGGTCTCCTCGCCAGGACCCGATGAGCCCCATCTAGCTCCAGGGGACTCGGAGAGGCCTCCACACCCATCAGCGAATTGAGCATCGTGCTCATATATGCCCCGCCATCGGCCCCCTCCACCTCTTCAGGGAGACCCAGAATCCGAAGATTCTTCCTCCTCGACCTGTTCTCCAGGTCTTCGAATCTTTCCGCCCACGTCTTGTGCAGCGCCTCGTGCACCTCCATCTTCACCGCCAGGCCCAAGATCTCGTCCTCGTTCTCTGCGGCTTTTTCCCCCACCTCCCGGATCTCTACCTCATAGGCCTTCTGTGTCTCCTTTAGCCCCTCAATCGCCGTCAGCAGTGGCACCAGCACCTCTTTCTTAAGCTCCTCTACGCAGCACCTGAGAAACTCCTGCTGCTCCGGCCCCCATGCCGCTCGATCTCCGCCCTCCGCCATCTTGTTTTTCCTCCCTCCCTTTTGCTGCTCCAAAACCGTTTTTTTGGCCGTTCCACTTCTGGTCCACTCCATATACTATGGAAGGGGGACCTTGCTCTCACCTTCCCACACGGGAAGTCTTCGAAAAATTGCCGTTGGGGCTCCTCTGGAGAGCCCAAAAGTCCGTTCTAGCGGGAGCCGCCGAAATGTGCGGCTTAGCTCCGCATCGCCGCAACCGGAAGTCCAACAAACTCAATATAAAAAGTACAACATATTAAACAAAAGAATATCAAAGACACTCCGGGGAAGAAGAAACCCATCAAAGCAAAAAACCCCACAGGTGCGAACTATGTCCTGCAATCATTGCAGAATACTTTCACTGGAAAGGGTTTAGACACTGTAGGAAGATGTGCAGAAATAAATATTTAGATAGACAGAGGCTAATGAGAGAATCTTCACACACGAGGTCACTCATGAAATTGTGAGATCTCAACAAGAGCAGGAACAACAATGGATCATAACTTCCAGCATTGGATTGGTGCTGGAGTATCCCAAAGTTCGCTGGGAAATCCCTGTCCGAACTTCACAGGGAACGGTTTTCATGACAAAAGCACAAACCTCCTCTGGGCATTTGTCCAGCACTGGGGACCATTGGAAATATAAAATCACAAACCTCTGACAGGGTTACACAAAAAGTTACTCATAAAAAGTTAGAAGGATTTAAACCTCTTCTAACTTCTGGATAACTATTGTAAAGACCCAGACTAAACCCCCAATGGGACGCCCCTTACACACCCAACATCCCAATGGACACCGCCGAATCCCCTCCAACCCAGGGGATGTCCATACCTCGTACTAATCATACCCCCATTATATTCCCTACCCAGCTGACCCTCCCATGGTAATTCCGCCACCAACATAGGACTCCTCATCCCCAGAGAGTCCGATTCTCACAAGTATCCGAGGCCCAATCCCCCCACCCCATAACCTGACCTGATCCGACATGACCCAAACCCCCGACCTGCAGGCCCAACCCAACCCAAACCAACTCCCCCAATCCTCCCTCCCCCCTCCACATACCCAATCCAACCCCCAATATCTGACTCAACGTCCTCCACCCCCTGCCATAGGCCAACCCCGGCCCCCTCCCCAATCTGACCTGCCCCTCCTTCCATACCCAATCTGACCACTCCGACCTGACCCTCCATACTCAATCCGAACCAAACCTACCCGCCCACCAAAATCACAGGCCTTACACCTCCACACACACCCGAGGTCCAACACCCCTCATACCAACCCAAGACCTCTGATTCCTCCTCACAGCCAGCACCCCCTCCCGCCCCGCACCCCACCATGGGACCTCCGAACCATTGACTTACCTTAGGCCCCTGCCTTCTCCCTGGCCTATGTAGTACCTTTAAACCTTTAATTTGCAATGAGACCTTTAATTTACCTGCTTCGCAGCAGCTAGAACTGTAAAATAGGGGAGTGAGGGTAGTCCTCCTCCACTTCGACGGAGCTGGATCTCGCATGGCCCATGTCAGAGGGCTGGGTAAGACAGGATCAGAAAAAAAATCACGCAAGTAATCGGACGCTGATTGCCACTGAGGAAGTTACGGGTGTGTCCTAGGTGAGATCAAATACCCCAGATACACATTCTGGAATATGGATATTTGTGTCAATAGACATATCTCAAATTGGCTACAGGGGGAACTGGAACAGTTTTGTCTGACAAATAACTGTGACTAGTACATCAATGGCCGATGACAACTGCAACACAATTACATGGCCCAGGCGGCTCCAACACAGGAACAAACAGAGACTGGAAACATTATATGTTGTTTGCAATCAAGAATTTTCTCTTCTGATCTGAAATGCCTGTGTCGATCTTGACCTCATCAAGACAGTGGAGGATGTCAATCAACAGACAGTCATCAAGGATACTAAATCTCAGCCTCTCAAACGGCATTAAAGATCTGGGTTGGGACCTCAGCGCTGATTTTTTGACACTCTTCACAGAGGTCGATAATCTTCCAAGTCTGACACAAACATGATCACGGAGAGCCATGAAACCTCCAACTGCTTGAATTTATGAAGTCAGAGACTTGGGGGAAGATGATGAGGTATGTAAATCTAAATGTAAAATATATTTTGACAAAGACTTGGAGGGGGGGAGGGAAGATGTATTATTAGGGTTTTCAGGGTTGATGGACTAATGTATGGAATGGAAAAAACAACACTGCCCACATGATAATATACAAGAGAGAGACATGACCAAAAGTCAGGAGGCGAAAGTTCATGGGTTAGACTGAGTAACCTTGTCCAAGAGAATTTGTATATCTGTATATAGTTATTGGATACACATAATAAACCAGTTATAGTTCAGACATATCTAGGGCCTATATTTTTAGGATGGCAGGGGCCACCCCTGCTGGATCAGGCAGTCCCAATACCATATTACACTCTAATGATTATTGATTGACATAAGGCAGGACATCTGCTCCTCACTCAGGGGGAAATCGTGCCTTAGAAAGCTGTTGGCCAATCAGATTGGCAAGCAGATCATCAGCCTTCCCAGCAATAGTGCTGCAATGGCATTGCATGAAGCTGCCTGATGTTAAGTCCTGGGACCAAGAGAACAGGTAAGTGGCAGGGATCCCAGGACAGGGGGGGTAGAGAATGTCGGGCTGGGTGGGGGGGGGGGGGGGGGAGGGTGGAAGGAAAGTCTGGAGGCCACCAGGTCTTAAGGAGAGATGCCCTAGTCATTGGGAGGCCTTTCTGATAGAGGGTGCCACCTAAGATCCAAGACATATTTTTACTTCTGCTGTACCTCCTGAACTGTCGCCTACCCGCTAGCCTAATAATTGAGGCAAGATGGGAAACTGCCCTTTGGTGGCCTGAATAGGAGCAAAGTCCTAGGGCGAAATTCAACGGAAACGGCACGATGTCCGCCGACTGGCGCCCAAAACGGCACAAATCAGTCGGGCATCACGCCGCCCCAAAGGTGTGGAATGCTCCGCATCTTTGGGGGCCGAGCCCCAACCTTAAGGGGCTAGGCCCGCGCCGGACGAATTTCCGCCCCGCCACATGGCGGAAAAGGCCTTTGGTGCCCCGCCAGCCGGCGCGGAAATGACATCTCTGGGCGGCGCATGCGCGGGAGCGTCAGCGGTCGCTGACGGCATTCCCGCGCATGCGCAGTGGAGGGAGTCTCTTCCGCCTCCGCCATGGTGGAGACCGTGGCGAAGGCGGAAGGAAAAGAGTGCCCCACGGCACAGGCCTGCCCACGGATCGGTGGGACCCGATCGCGGGCCAGGCCACCGTGGGGGCACCCCCCGGGGCCAGATCGCCCCGCGCCCCCCCCCCCCCCCCCAGGACCCTGGAGCCCGCCCGCGCTGCCTTGTCCCGTCGGTAAGGTAGGTGGTTTAATCTACGCCGGCGGGACAGGCATGTTAGCGGCGGGACTTCGGCCCATCCGGGCCGGAGAATCGCGGAGGGGGGGGGGCCCGGCGGGGTGTCGGAGAATCTCGCCCCTGCTTCCTGCCCAAGGTCTTGTCAACCCCGGTATGAAATCACTGCGAGGTTGGGGTGGGCGGGAACTTTGACGGAATCTTGGCCCTGCAACTTCATGCTTTTCCCACCCCCACATCAGAATCCGTCATGAGGGAGCATAAAATTCTGGCTGATCTCTACAATCGTTTTTTACCCAGTCATAACCATATAACATGTTCTCAAGAACTGGGATCTTATAGCAAAGGCCATAAAGAAGAGTTAATGGATCCTTAGTTTTGTAAACAAATGTACAAATGACAGATCTGTAGATGTCAGGAGATAATATTGAACATAGTCAATCTTTACCAAATGCTCTACACTAACAGCTTATACAAAACATAACCTGATAGCAAAGTGCACAAACTGACACTGAATGCTTTCTGACTAATTTTGCTCTGAACTTCCAGGGAACGTTCAAATATACTCAAATACATTTCTGCAAGAGCAAAGTGAAACAAAGTAAACTTTATTCGGATGGTTTAAAATCCGTTTCAATATTGAATTATCTATCGCTTAACATCGAAGAATCTATATCCTTCATCAAGAACATCCATGTAAAATATATAACAGAACCAAAATTGACGTCTTCATATTATTAAAATGTTCCATCAACCAAGAATTATAATTTTCCTCCTTTCTATGTTTGTTTATACATATTCATTGAAAACATATTATATTGCAGAACATGATCTATTGGTTGTCAATTATCCACAGATTGAAATTAAGTAATTCATGCAATCTCCAGTATCAAATACATTGTTAAATTCAGAGAATGTTGTTGATTTAGTTGAGATCAGGGCCGGTAAATCATTTGTACTTGGTCAATATTGGCATTGCTGTGCCATTATTTTATATCTGAAACATGGCAATAGCAGAATGTAAATAGTTAATTGCAGAGTGAAAGAAAATTTGCCACATTAAACTAATAGCTTTGAATAATTTTCCACCCTTCTGAATTCAACTTAATTACTGTTTATATGAATCTGTTAAAAACAATTACTTAAAGCTAATTTAATACAGCATCAGGAGGTTTCATTACCTAATTACTAGATTGAATGCAAGCTTGGAAGATTACTTGGTAACAATACATTCCTAAAATATAACTATTGACAGAAACAATCTGAGAAGGGGCACACAGGGTCAGTTGGAAACATTCAACATTTACCTACAGCACAAGAGAGCGGTATCTGCGGTAAGTTGGGGGAGGGACTATGGTGTTACACCTGATTGACAGCAATTCAGCTCATCATAAAGTGGAGGCACATTCAAGAGGATTTGTGAAATGGCTATGATTCTATTATATTTGTTAACACTATATATACGTGTTTAACACCCCTGCCACCAATGCGCTCCTAATGTTCTTTTATCATCCTAACCCTACCACCATGTCTTGCTGCTTGCCCAACATCTACAGCAGAGCTGTACATAGGCTGTGAAATGCTACGCACTGTCTTTTGTGATAACTCTGGTGGTGTCCTCTGGAGGGCAAAGACTAAGATGTCCCCTGCCTGCTTAGGGACTCCTGTTGTGGGGAAGGTGCACCCTCCTCAGGCTGTGGAACTGTAGTTGATGGGGTCACAGGAAGAGGGGGTTGGGATTGACTGGGCACAACAGAGTGTCCAGCTGTTGGTCCTCATCCCTATGGCTGCCAGAGAGACCCTGGCTGTCCCCTTGTGAAGGGGGCGGTAAGAGTGAGATCAAGCTGCCTCTCTGACGGATGGCAACAATGCCTACATTGTTGAAGTGCAGCTCCTGCCGCAGTGCAGGACGTTTGTCCTGGACCAGGGTCTCCATGGCGACCACCATCCTACCAGTGTTGACCTCAGTGCATTGTTTTGCCAGCGCTATTACCTCAGGCTGTACTGTACACAGACAACTCCTCCCTCTGGCGTTAATATCAGTGGAATGCAGCTGGAATCCCTTCCTGCTGTTCCCGTGACTATGGCTGCACCGCCACCAACTGAGATAGGTCAAGTCCGCAGGCACATCATCTGACTCAGACTCAGCAGAATCCTGGCCTCCAGCAGTGTGGGCAGCATGGTAGCACAGTGGTTGGCACTATGGCATCACAGCTCCAGGGTCCTAGGTTCGATTCCCAGCTTGGGTCACTGTTTGTGCAGAGTCTGCACTTTCTCCCCGTGTCTGCCTGGGTTTCCTCTGGGTGCCGGTTTCCTCCCAATAGTCCCGAAAGTCGTGCTGTTAGGTAATTTGGACAATCTGAATTCTCCTTCTGGGTACCCGAACAGGTGCCGGAATGTGGCGACTAGGGGCGTTTCACAGCAACTTCATTGCAGTGTTAATGTAAGCCTACTTGTGACAATAAAGATTATTATTATATTATTATTATTTCTTCTAAATCGCCGAACTTGGATGTTCCTGCCTTCTCCTGCTGTGGACCAAACTCTGCACTGTCCTCACCAGGTTGTAAACCCTAGAACTAAGTCCTACCGAGGTGTATGTCTCTGAGGATGTGGGTGAGTGCTGTTACGCTGTTCTGAGGTTCCTCATCTGAGATGTCATCGGGGCTGGAGCTGAGGGCCTGGCTGGCTGAGGGCCTTGGGCGCTTAGCAGAGGTTCCCACGAAAGAATGTGATGATTAGTGCAGGCAACTCAAAAAACAGTCAATGCTCTCTCAGTATCGTTCCCTGACAGGGCAGCACAATAGCACAGTTGCTTCACAGCTTCAGGGTCTCAGGTTCGATTCCCAGCTTGGGTCACTGTCTGTGCGGACTCTGCATGTGCTGAAACAGGAATGTGGCGATGGAGCCAGTGGGGCTAGCGGTCATTCCCAACCCATTGGCCATCTTTACCTGGGAACAGCCAGTTGAGGAACATTGCCTGCCATCAAAGCGTACTCACTAATATCATACCCATCCCGTCTCCAGAATAGATTCCTGGAATTATCCCTCTCCCACTCACACTTACATCAACATCTGAGCGGTGAGGTAGGCAAACAAAGGAACCCTACATACAAGAGTTGGAGTCTGGAGGAGATGTGAGCCCCTTGGTCCTTGTTTCTGAGGGACTGGCTGCCAACCTTGACACTAAAAGTAGGGTCTCAGCCTTGGATTTGACACTGTGGGGATCTGATGGTGCTAATGGTTAACTCCTGAGGGCCAGTGTTAGAAGACCACCCTGCCCTCCAATGTGGCTAGGCTGCATTGCACTGAACAATTTCCTCTCTTCCTCTCACCCCAGGGCCCCCCCCTCACTCCATTGACATCCCACCTCATTGGCCCCCACCCTCAAAAACCCAGCAGACTTACAGACCACTGGGAGTGGACATACAGACCTCTGTGAGGTCAGTCAGAGGCCCTGACAGCTGCTCTCTTCATGGTCATCCCTCCCCCATCATCCCCCCCCACCCACAGCTGTCCAGTGCCCTCTCTCCCCTTGGATACCCCGATAGGCAGGGGTGACATTCGCACTCATCTCCAATCTCCCTCCAGGGGGGTCATGGCACCAGGTTCCCATTTTTAAAAAGCAGAAGTAATTTGCGTTGGCGTGGGATGGGTGGGAAGATACATCGGGCCCGAAAGTTGTGTTGTGACAACTGCTGATGACATGCTAATCAGGATCGTGCTCTTCCTGGGTGTGAACTTGATCGTGTCATCGGAGGGGAGCTGGGAAGATCGCGTTCAGAAATCCCACCGGTTTAAATCCTGTTTTTGAGCTCTCTCTTTAGTGGCCATTGCGGGATTTGCACCCACGGCTAGCTGTTTGTGAGGCCCAGTTTGTGTCTGCTCGGCTTTGCGACAAAAACAAACAAAAAATTCCGAGCAGAACTTGTTCAAGTGGTACCTTTGTATCCTTCTCTCAATGTCCTGCACCTACTGGAAAGGGAAAACACTGACTGGTATATTGACTATGATAGAGATATTTCTGTTCCGGTTGGCCATGTGAAAAACCTTTTGAAGCAGGTTGATGAAGCTGCAATTGTGCTTTTTTGCCTCTGCTATTTTCATTTTACACCGCATCTTGAATATTCCACGCCATGTGCCAGTCAGTCAACAATGTCACTATGGCAGCTGCAGTGATGCTGTTCCTTCCATGTTACAGCTAATAGTAATAACAAAAGCAGCATTCTGGATATTCCCCTCTCATGAATTCTTAGAAATTTAGCAGAAACCTTTATCTGAGACAACTTCTACTACATGTTCTGTGCTGTACCTCACTTACAGGAGAAATTTAAAATTAGAATGTTCGGCGATGAGTTTCATGAACTTGGCACACGGTACTTCGCCAGGGGAACTGTCCCCTGAAACCAGGAATTTACAGTCACCAGAGTTAAGGAAGGGCAACATTCAACCAATATAATTCAGTCTCCATTTTATGGTTGACTCACCATCATTTTTAATTTAATAAATACTTCATATCACCTATAGTTAATCAGCAAAATTTGCAACAATTTGAGAAGCAGCTTGGAACACAGGATCTTCGCCACAGCACCAGCCAAGTAGCTGGAGATGTAAAACTAACAGGATACAGGACCGCAGAATGGCAAGTTCACAGGAGCAGTTTCCATTGTTCATGTGGAATAATTTAGAGTGGAAGTGCGTGCAAACATAAGATATTTTTGTACTTTTTCCCTGGCCAAGGAAACATAACTTTAAATTAGAGGGAAAATGCATTAATGGTAATGACCTCTCGACTTATAAAATATTAGGTATGTTTTATTCAGTTATGATAGACTTGTTTCTATTTGGAGTCTCCTTGAAAATGTAACATTCACTTTGCAAATTGCAAGTAAAATAAAATGGGCCATTACCTTATTAAACTAGTATTGTTGGAGCACCCAGCCAAACTCAGACATTTCTGCGATAGAAGCGAAATATTATATAAGCTGCCATTTCTGGTTCAGTGTTTCACAAACTTCACACACTTTCATACTGTTTCCAACCATCTGCACTTATTGCAGTAAATTTGGGTTGCACCTCGTTTCATTAAAATGTGCACTAATTTATATAAACCAACAGTGTACATACAACATGTGCCTGACTTTCAAATTTATCCTTTAAGATTGTGAAGGAAGTCTACTTCTGGTCACCATTCAGAACAATAGGGCAGCATGGTGGCACAGTGGTTAGCAATGCGGCCTCACGTCACCGAGGTCCCAGGTTCGATTCCGGCTCTGGGTCACTGTCAGTGTGAAGTTTGCACATTCTGCCAATGTTTGCATGGGTTTCACCCCCACAACCTAAAGATGTGCAGGGTAGGTGGATTGGCCACGCTAAATTGCCCCTGAATTGGAAAAATGAATTGGATACTCTAAATTATAAAAAAAAAATACATTCAGAACAATGTTCATAAACAAAACATTTGTAATAAAACCAACACTCATTATTCAAACAACTATTGCAACCTTCGATTTTGGCTTTAATCCACTTTCTTTGGTCAGGTTTCAAGCCTCACGAGAGATTCCGAGTTCTGAACGAGGTCAATGCAATACTAATTTACACAGCATGTTGAAATGACTAAGTTAAAAAAAAAACTACAATTGATGGAAATCTGAAATTAAAACAGTATACGAGAGAAATCTTTGTTGCCTCAGAAGTCAACAGATCGCTATGTTTTTCCAACACTCTTGATCTTAGAACTGTTGATCCTTTTTTCCCTGAAATGCAATGCAGGTGATTCTTTAGTGCAGATAAGAATCATTCAAGGTGAACCATTCTACAAGTGAAAGGAACGTCATAATGTTTCATAATTCTAATATTACATTACATTCAACTTCAGGAGTTTGTCACCTTTGTCCACTTCCAGTCAGTAAATATTTTGGAATCATTATGCTGCTGGTGCTGGGCGCAGTCAAACAGATTTGGGATCATTGTGCTCCTGGAGATAAGCATACGCCACGTGACTTTAGGATAATTACATATTATGATTAGATTAGAAATACTATCAAGTCAGAGATATCGTTATGAGCTGGAGCCATGGTTTTTTTCCAACTATCCAGACTGACCTAATGATGGCAATGTGTTTGACAAACCTTTTCTGGTTTGAGGCAAGAGGGGGGAAATGCATAATTTTTTGTTTTGACTTACAATATTGCATTATGATTGAGAATAAAATTTATAAAAAGCTATGCCAAACAATTTTTCACACAGATGTGATCTTGCTCTCTTTATTTTTGCTCTGGAACAATTTATCCAAAAGCAGATTACAGGGCATTAATGCAACAGACTCATATTTCTCCCACTGATGAAATTCTGCATTTCTATTTTGCAATGGGGCATCATTGAATTATTTTACAGGGCTAAATAGAGAACCAAAGATTAAGCCACGTGCTAGTTGCTCGTGCTTTAGGTTGGATTGGACTCCCCACCCCCACCCCGTCCCCCACCCCACCACTGCTGCTGGTGGCAGGTTGAATGTTTTTGTGGTCTAATTTATTGTAGGTAGGACACCATAATTTACATCATGGGTGAGATTCTCCGACCCCCGCCGGGTTGGCGTGAATCCCACCCCCGCCGGTTGCCGAATACTCCGGCACCGGAGATTCGGCGGGGGCGGGAATCGCGCCCCGCTGGTTGGCAGGCCCCCCCCCCGGCGATTCTCCGGCCCGGATGGGCCGAGGTCCCACTGCTAGAATGCCCGTCCCGCCGGTGTGGATTAAACCTCCTCTCTTACCGGCGGGACAAGGCGGCGCAGGTGGGCACCGGGGCCCTGGGGGGGGCGCGGGGCGATCTGGCCCCGGGGGGGCCCCCACGGTGGCCTGGCCCGCGATCGGGGCCCACCGATCCGCGGGCGGGTCTGTGCCATGGGGGCACTCTTTTCCTTCCGCCTTTGCCATGGACTCCACCATGGCGGAGCCGGAAGAGACCCCCTCCACTGCGCATGCGCGGGGATGCCGTGAGCAGCCGCTGACGCTCCCGCACATGCGCCGCCCGGCAATGTCATTTCGGCGCCAGCTGGCGGGGCACCAAAGGCCTTTCCCGCCAGCTGGCAGGGCGGAAATCAGTCCGGCGCGGGCCTAGCCCCTCAACGTTAGGGCTAGGCCACTCAAGATGCGGAGGATTCCGCACCTTTGGGGCGGCGCGATGCCGGACTGATTTGCGCCGTTTTTGGCGCCGGTCGGCGGACATCGCGCCGATTACGGAGAATTTCGCCCCATATATTGTTAGAGAGATAAGCCGCGGGATTCTCCGTCGGTGGGATCCTCCGCTCCGCCGGCAGCGCACCCACACCTGTGGTTTTACTGACGGCATAGGGGTGGCCACAATGGGGAACCCCATTGGCCGGCTGAGGGAACGGAGAATCCCGCTTCTGGCAGGGGCGCGCTGTGCCAGAAAACGGGAACTGGCGGTACGGAGAATCCCATCCCAGACTTTTAAAGATCTAGTTAGGTCATTCTTATGCTGTCAGTACAGTGAAAGTACTTATCATTGATGAGGAGAAAAATCTATCTGGCTCTGGATAATGATCTTTCGCAGCTTATGAAATTGACATTTCCAGAATGGAAATGTATTAAGACACGTGCTTAATAAGATCTGGTTTGCAACAAACAAACTCTTTAATGCACAATATTTTTAAATCATCTTCTTTATTGGAAGGCTGCGAGTTCAAGCATCATTCCAGAGCTAGGGCAGCATATTTACGATGACAGGTTTGTGTAACAGAGAACTGCATTTTCAAAGGTCCTATCGTACAAATGGGATTGCAACAAAGACTTTACCTATGCAGTATTCAGGAGCACACTGAAGATCCCATAGCACTGTTCAAAGAAGAGCAGTATTGGGGCCATCATTACTCACTCAATAAACAGATTATCTGGTCATTCACCTCGTTTTCTGTTCGTGAGACCCTGCTGTGTTGCAGTCACCCCCCATAATAAGTGATGACACTTCAAAAAATTGATTCATTGGATGGAGAATACTTTGGGATGTGCTCAGAGACATGATAAAGTGCAGTACAAATCCAAGCAAATTCCTTTTATATCTACGTGTAGATATTTCACCCATACTAAGAATCCTGGCAACTGCTTCAGGAGCAAATTACAACAAATCATTCACAAAGTTAAGACACATCTGGAATTCATTGCTATACGTGTCATGAGTATAAATATATAGGTTTTGACTGAAACAAAGGCTTTACCTATGGAACAAATTAGGAGTTTGAAAAACTCATACGCGAACAATTTGCAAGGATGGCCCCTCAAAAGAAATTGGACTTCAAACAATGAATAAAACTGTTGCTATTGTGTCTCAGTATTGCCTGGTTAGATGGTGGATGGATTAGCCTCCAGACAGAAAGTGAAGCAGACGCGACAATGATGTATTCAGCAGACGGCTCCACAAATCAAAGACACATTCGAGCTCATGAGGAAATTGAGGGTTTCATTGCAAACTGGTTGCAAAAACACTAAAGTTCCTGAATATCCATGAGACAATTGAACTGAATGGACTGGAGTCAGGAATGTCATCAACATTTTACAATGTACATTAATTCAGAAGCAACCAGAGGGTTGGAAAATAGCTGGTGCATTCTCCATAAACCTGTCAACTTGGCGCCGACAGTACGGCAAACAGATTGGAATCTGTCATAAAGTAAGCAACTTACTGGCACTTCTTTTGACTATAGGCAGTGATTCCAAGCCAAGTTAAGGTTGTGAAGGGGGAAACCATGCCAAACTGATTTATTGGATTTTTTTGATAATCCAACAGAAACAATGGATGAGAGAGAAGTGGTAGATCTTTGGTTTTAGCAGAAGGCATGTAATACATTCGGGTTAATTTCAACTGCTGCCAAAGAATGGGAGAACAACAGGGAGAACAAGGTCACCGCTCAAATTTGCTTGCTAACTGAAGGTCATGCCAGTCACAGATCCGTGCACTATTTCCATTCCACCGGTAAGCTGCGGATGTCAAATAGTGTCCCACTCAGCTAATGGGAAATATGCTAGTTCTCCTGTTGAACAATCTGACAAGCAGAGCCAGGGGTGGGGGAGGCACCGGGTGGATGTGGCCATTTTGTTTTGCGTCCAGGAACCCAATTTGCATTCTGTAAAAACAGCTCCTGCCTAATTCAAGAGGTCAACCGACCTAACCTAGTAAAAGTTCTGAGCATAATAGAAGTACATACCAGAATGGGAACAGGGCAGTACCACTCTGTTCCCAAAGGCAGACATAGTTAAAACTAGCCCAATTGTTTTTCCCTAGAGCTGCTGAAAAGGAAATTTAAAACATATCAGTGTGCGGCAGATTTCTAACCGAAAAGGTTGAAGTTCATTCTCAGTTGTGTGGGAAAACAGAGTTCTCAGGTGTAAGTTGTCGCAAACTCATCAAAGGACCAAAATGAACTGGACATGTTGGAACAGGACAGTCCATTTTAAATGGGCAGATCAGGCAGACAACTGAATCAAGATAAACTGCCCATGAGTCATGAAACAGCCCAATTTTATTCAGAGACCAGGGGCAGTTGAAATGCAAATCACTTGCGGCCCCGGCCAGAAAGACTCACAATACCTTAATGGGATAACAATTAAAGTTATCTCCAGCGACCATCATCAAGAGACCAGGGGCAGTTGAAATGCAAATCACTTATTGCCCTGGCCAGACGGATGCACAATACCTTAATGAGATAACGATTAAAGTTGTCTCCAGCGACCATTGTCAAGAGACTAGCAGAAACCAGAGACATTGCAAGCTTTGTAAGGGCACTGATTAAAATCAAATTACATTATTACACCTTTTGATTGGGGAACTTGATCACTTCCATTCTGTCAACAATCAGAAAATCTCCCTTTGTCCTGGAACTCACCTGTGGGAGGGTCAGTGTTTGACCCATTCAGGGTTTTGCCCTCAAAAAGTCAAGTCTGAGGAACTGTTGAAGAACTCTACTCTCCTGACCTCACACACGCTTCGCCTTGCTGAAAACAGACCACGAGAACCGGAGGAGCAATAGCCACAAGGACCGACCAGCTTGGAAGAAGATCTAAAGAAATCTGTGCCAACGTTTTTTAACTAGCCTGTCCCTGGAGCGGTGAGTATTTTCCTCCAGCTCTCAGAAAACTCCCAATTAGTATAGCTTGTTGAGGTTTGGGGTGGGTGAGTGAATATATCTGTGTATCTGTGTTTGCGTCGCTAAAGTAAATCTGTGTAAGCTGTAAGAATTTCCGATGTGCCGTTTAGTCTCTTTTTTACACATAGTATTTCATAATCAGTGTTTATGTGTGGGGGGTAATCTGAGTTGCAGAAGACTTAATTTCTCTTGAATAAATCAATTATTTTAAAACTACTATTATTGTGGTCTCACCTTCCTTTCACTGTCCGCTCTGGTCAAGTCACAATAATTGCCAGGACATAATCCCGTAGTCAAGGACCAGAAAAGGGAATCTGAGTGCTTCGAACACGCTAACTCAAGAGAGGCTACTGGGCAGTAATAAACAGTAGTCCCTCTTTTTCTTTCTCTTGCGAAGTTGCACTAGTGGGGCACTACTGGGTGACATTTCACCATCACAGGAGAGAGACTCACACAGGCATTGGTGGCAGTCAAGGTAACTGGTGTGGCATAAGGACAACCTCACTGGTTAGGTATAAACAGTGAGACTTGTCCCCTCTCTCTTGCGAAGCTGTCCCAGTGCGACACTTCCGGATCGTGGTTTCAACACCTGCAGGAGAGAGACACCCGCAGTTATCTGTGACATCCAATACCAGCCTGTTGTGGAGTAAAGGAAACCCTTTTCGCTACACAGAGGAAGGGTAAAAATAAAGGCCTGGAAATGCTAGAAAGAATTCAGAGAGTAAGAAAGATGAATTGAAGAATGAATCCAAAGTGGATGTCTTAAACTGCATCCGCACAGGACTTACGGGGTGGGAACGATTGAATACAAGATGAAGATGATTTAGTTATGAATGAATAAGCCATGAGTTTAAATGATTCTGGAATAATGGGGGTATCAGGGTGTGGGTGAGGCATCTGCTCCACCTGCCTGATGACAGAAGTTTATGAGCACATTAAGAGCAGGAAGAAGGTCATCGTTCCCTCCAGAGCGTGTTTAGTAGCCAGTCAAATTAGTTAGCACAAATGGAGACAACCTGGGCCTTGACTTCACACAGGTGCATTGATGGAAGCCCCCCACAGAGGCTTTCACACTTCCAAGCACCCAGCACTGAATATGGCATGTCCGTATGGTATAGTTAGTTCGGCTGATTTGCCGAGCACAAGTAGGACAGGGTACGAACAACGCATGAAACAATTTGTTGGAGGTAGGTTCAGGCTCCCGCTTTACTGACAATGCAGACTTTAGAAGCGGGTCCGTAAAAACAATAAATCTTTGGCTCACCAGAAGTTGCTCAATGTGTTGTATTGCCTGTGATGCAGCAATGACCTTGACTACAGCAGGTAATTCGGGGCGAGCGGTGACAGTTGACTTGATTCACAAGGCAACCCTGCTCTGACATCTTCACTTGAAAAGGGCAGCTTCTTTATATTTCATCTATTCTGTCCTGGACCAATATGGGATGATAAATGATCTTGGGAGCGTACCGCCTTCTATTTGTTCTCCCTGCTGCTCTCCAGGTTTCATTCACATATTTGCTGATCATCCGCATTCACCAGGACACCCACAAAGAAAAGAAAATGCATTGACGGCAGCTCCAAGAATGAAGAAGGCTAGCATCCACTGCAGGCAGTTTAAGATCATCCAAATAGCCAAAAACCATGATTGAGGATGTCAGTGTGTAGCTCATGCTGGTATTAAATAGGTGACTTATGCCCTGTTGGCTAATCCAGGCACTTTCATCACTTTTCCCATCGACACCGGGAAACAGCAAGACCAGCAAAATTCTCTCCCAAATCTTAGCAATATTTTAGCTGAGAGATGGCGAGTATGCCTTTGACCTCTGGAAATGGGCAACAACTGGTGGGTTGAGGGACTGGCAGGAACAATGTGAATGAAAATAGTCTAGATACATGTACACACACACAAGACTGTTTTTTGCCAGAATATACGTGGCATAAATCAAGTCTGCCTTAACATTAGAACGGCCAGAGCTCTCAGCAGGTCACTGGGATAATTTCCATCACAGAATTGTTTCCTGTACAGGTGTGGATGGAAGAGGAGAAAAGTGAGACAATAATGGGCCCCAGTATAATTACACTTCATGGTAACAGTATTTCACTAAATTTATAAATTAGTGTCTCCACCGAAGTTTTCAAAACATACTTAAGGTCGGGCCTTGATCCAGAGATAAGTGGGAAGGTTGTGAGATATAGGGAGCGATTCTCCAGAAAGATTTCCAGTGCTGCCTGGGATGAGCTGCAGTGGCTTTGAGCCGGGACTGTAACCAGGAAAACTGATCTCCAGTGTTGAAAAAAGGTCAACGACCTACACGAGGCAGCACGAGTGAGTAGACACCAACATGCCACCCTCCCCACCACCCCCTCCGCCCCCGAGACCTTTCCGCCACCACGCGAGCATCCACCTCCCCACCCCCCCCCCCCCCCTCCAACTCTCCACGTAATACCCAATTCTCTCTCCACTCCCCTCTCCGGTCAACCACCCGAACCCTTCCTCCGTATTCCCCCCCTCCCAAGCACTGTGAACCACGCATGTGGCCAACGATGCCCTCGCTGCGTCTCCTCAGGAAAAGCTCTCCCACAATGGCCGGGAGGGTGCCCAGACTGGCAGAGATGGGCCGGACATTATCCTCACCACTTTCAAGGAGCGTGCTCTGGGGGTGACTAGGGTGGCCAAGGACAGAGCGGTCACCAACACGGAAGCTGGCGGACGTCGCAGAGGTGAGGAACCACCTTGCCCCAGCCAAAGAACCTGTCAAACGTGACTTGGTATTGCCGTATTGTTTGATCCATCCCTCCCACTGATGACACGCCCATTCTCCCGCAGGTCCACCAACCAACAGCACCGGCCCATCCCAGGTGGACCCACCTCAGGAGAACACCTCGGAAGAGAGCTCCAAGGAAGACACGATCATCGTGACACAGCTGTCATCCCCATCCTCCATCAGCACAGATACACACATCTTGGTGGAACATGTTAGTGGTTAGACTTCTGGGGCACAATCTGGTGAGCACATCAGGTGGAGGCAGGAACCCCCAGGTGGAACAGCAGTCATTGGTCTGCTGGATCCCAGGACCCAGTTGGGTCCCAGCCCGATGCTGAGCCTGTGGCAGGCCAGAGCTGATGGAGATGTTAGGATTCGGCTGGGATTTCGCTCGAACGAGAGCGCAATGAGGCCGGAAAATCCCACACATACAAAGACAGGAAAAATAGTGCTCTGAAAAAGTAACCTGGTGGGGTGGACCCAGCAAAATATCAAGGAAATCAGCACACTCCGAGCTCCCAGAAAAAGATCAGAGAACTCAACACTTCAAAGAAAACAATTATAGCTATGTGTAAACACATAACACACTATCAAGATAACGGGGGTTTCATGCTCAGTATCGATAGGATTTCATTCGACATTTTCTTAGAATAACAGAAATACAACGATGAAATTAATCTTCTGGAAATTCAGATTATGGGTTGGATTCTCCAGTCCCCCAGCCGTGTGTTTCTCAGTGGAATGCTTGTCACTTCTGTCGCATGTTAGTGGTATTCCCCATTGAAGCCACCCTACACCGTTGGGAAACCCACGGGCGGGGTTGCATTGCCAGCAGGGAAAGAGAATCCCAATGGCCGGAAAAATTCCAGACTATGTTTTAATTCACTATTCCCCTATTTGAACTGGAGCTGGAATCCATCTATTTGTATTTAAACGAGGCTCTGATGAATTGGCTATGTGCAGGATTCCTTGTGCAGGATGATTTCATATCTGTGCGATACCTTCACAGTGAATATTCATCAGTTTTATCCCCACTTGAGACAGTGGCCAAGATTCTCCATTATCCTCTCCCACCGTGATGCTCCGACCCTCTGATCGGGAACTCCACTAGGTGGGCTTTGATGCAAGGTTGGCCAAGTGCAGCACTGCCATGGTGGAGTCGGGGTGGGGGGGAGGTCAAGGGAGTCAGGGCACGGATTAAGTGCCCTACTGTCAGGCCAGGCAGGATGGGAGGGCCCGAGTGTCCTGGGGTTAAGGTTCCTCCCTCAGCCCGTCTTTAAACTCCCCCCAATTAGAGCCTCCCAATCATTCACTCATGAATGCTGAGGAGCAGCGAGGCAGTACAATGTAAAATGACTGCATTTTCACTTGCCCTTTCCTCACAGCTGTTGTTACAAGTGTCAGAGGCTTCCTCGAAAGTCAAATACACTTAAAAGAACTTCAGATCCCTGGACAGCCTTTGAAATGCAAATCCTTTACCCTCCTTTGATGCTAATCCAATGTTTTAAACATTCTCGCTATAATTGACACCACCTCACCACATCAAAAGCAGCTAAGTGGCTTCTGTTGTGAAAAAGAGGAAGTGAAGCCACTCCTATGTGGGAGGTGAATTGTTATTCCCGTGGTGGTGGTGCGGGGGTGGGGGAGGCAGAGGGGAAAATACCCCTCCTTGTCAGCAAGGGCAGGCAGGATTAGGGTTCTGAGGGGGAGGGAAGCCTGCCGCAAGACCTCAGGATCGGGTTGCCGAACCAAATCTGGCACGCTCTCCACCACGCATATATTTGTATGTATAGGGAGAGAGACACGCACCTGGGCCTCGCTCTCAGCACCAATCCCGATTCTCCACTAGCGGGAGTACTTATGCTCCAGAATGGAGAGTCCCGGCTGGCCAGCGAGTTTCCAAGTGTAGCTGTAGGCTGGAACTGTCATGACAATAGGTCATAAACCCGAATTACGTATAGACGTTTTGAACATTTTAAAGAAAGTACATACAAGTAAACATTGGTTGAGACTGCAAAGTAAGTACTTGTTGTAAAATCCCTCTGTGGATTACACTTGATTAACTGGTCCATAGAGAATGGACTGTAGCACCTTTTCAGAGAGCCTTTAAAAGGAAGAAATGCAATACAAATACTGAAATGTCATCTCATGTGCAGATAATGGAGGCCAATTCCTATCTCAGTAGAGACCATCTCCTGTGATTATACCCTCGACTGTGGACACGACATGAGTTGAAAGAAAGCAGTTCTAGGCAAAATACATTTTTGTGCTTTTTCCCCCTTTCAGGAATGTACAACAAAAGGGGTAAAAACATACTGTAACCCTGATCTCAGTGTGTTGGTCTGGTGTTCTAGTGTGTGCTGTGTAGGCCACAGAGTGTGCTGTGTAGGTCACAGCTGAAGAACATCTACAAGGCATCCCTGCAGCAGAAGGTTAAAAAGTCTCATTCTCTCCTTGATTGCTAGAAGCAAGTCACAAGTCAGCCAAGCCACAGTTGAAAAGAAAGCAGGGCAAAACCTTTCAGCTAACAGGCAGTACCAAGAATCCCTCAACGTGAGCACTATGGGAATCACCCAACTTCACCCAATTCCACCAGCTACTCCTCACGGATAAGTCAAAGACTGATTCCCATGTCTTTTTAAACTTTTATTTTCTAATTTATAATCTGTGTGTAGGTGTACTGCATTTTTTCCTCTCTGCATTTTAGTAACTAATAAACTCACTCTTTCTTTAACTCATGAATGTCTGGTTAAATTGGTTCATTTAAAGCATGAATACATTTGGACTGGAAAATTATATCTACAAGGGAAGTGATCCTTTTTGAATTAACCCTGTTGTGACCAGGGGGGTTGAATAAACTGGGGGTGCCAGTACATCCCCCCCTCACCCAGCAGCATAACCGTTTGGGGGTATCTCATCCGGAATCATAACAAATTGAGGGTCCTCCTCTGGGCACCAGTCGTAACAGAGCTCATCCTCACCATTTAAAGCTAAGTGAATTGAACAAGATTTAAAAATACAACCCAAATGGGACCTTGGGACGGGAATGATTATCTTTCCCATGGTCCTTGCAGAGTACGAGCTCCCCCGCTAGGGGCTGGGGATCTCCAATAACCTTTGTATGCAAGATCGGCCAGTTAGTCACCGACCAGAACAGGAGTCTGGTAGGGATCTACCAAGCAGTGTATATATCGTGTTGTAATAAAAACTATGTTTCCTTTTCTTGCTAGGTGTATCTCCCCGTGTCCTTCTTAAATCGAGGTATAAAATGCAATACTCATTAACTGCAAAATCTCAGCACACAAAATGCTCAGATGGCCCGTCCTACCTGTTTTGCATTGCACAATCCTCTGAGAGGATGATTTTACAAAGTCCATTTGCCTTCCTTTTCCTCAAACTACTAAAAATATCTTGTTTTCTTCATTCCTATCTCATTTCATACTCCTCGAATCATCTCATCTTCGAATGGTGTCATCAATTTAGCGTCAATCACCACTCATAACAAAGCATTTCATACCCTATTAATGTTACCCTAATCTCCTCTCTCCATTACAAGGTTTGCATTTGTTTATTTCACTGAAAACTATGCTATATTTAGAAATCAAACTGTGATGTGTTAGTTGCCAGTTTTATTTTCTGTTTATTTTCATTTTGCTCCTCAATATATTTTCGTGACAGGATGAGTCATTTTAATATAATCTCTAATACGCAGATGACATTTTACCTAACCAAAAAATGCTAATCCTTCTAATCTCCATCACCAGGGCGAGGCATAAATTGAGTTGAATAAACATGTGATTTACCCAAAGCATTCTTTTTCAGTAAAATACCAGAATCAAATGGTTTCACGAAGAGAAGCAAAATGTCAAACACTTAAGGAAAATACAAATGAGGAAAGAAATAAAACAAGATGCAAAACATAGTACAACTGGCTACATAATGTATTATAATTTATGCTAATAGCGTTGCATGATTAATGTTTAACTGTTTAATAGATCCAGAAATCACCACCAGCAGATGTGTTGGAAACATCTCACATCTGAAGCAATTATTTCAATTTTCATGTTCTAGCAAATGCGCATTAAAAAGTTATTTTTTAAAATTTATTTATTTATTTATTTTTAAAAAACATTTAGAGTACCCAATTCATTTTTTCCAATTAAGGGGCAATTTAGCGTGTTCAATCCACCTACCTTGCACATCTTTGGGTTGTCGGGACAAAACCCACGCAAACACGGGGAGAACGTGCAAACTCCACACGGACAGTTACCCAGAGTCGGGATCGAACCTGGGACCTCGGCTTCGTGAGGCATTAAAAAGTGATTAGGATCAGGGAAAGAAGACAGAAACTCAGTGGCATCAGTACAGTTGTCAAATGCTCAATGTCACCTTCTTACACTTCCTGTCCAGGTACTCGAGAGACATTAAGAAACATTGCTATTGTACAGGTTGAGCCTCAGACTTGCTTTCCAACCACCGTAGCATGGCAGTGGCAGACCTCCATCACTTTTAAAATTGCGGAACAAGTCCTCAGGACCAGCTAATGCTTTTCTCGTATCCATATTGCCGTAGAGAGAAGCATTGGAAATGATTGAAGTTCATGCGAGGTGACCTTCTTTCACGCTCCATCTGTGAGAGAGAGAAAGATGTTTTACGCCTGCATGAAAAAGTCTGCAGCATTATTAGATGATAAGTTTGGTGCAGAATTGTCACTGATAAATCACAATATCTAAACCATTTCTAGTGAGAACTAATTAAATATTTGGCCTGATGATGAAGAATCAGCATCTTGGCTCCATTACAAAACTTGAAGCCAGCATTACAACCAGTGGACTAGCACGAAGCAGACGTGCCCAAGTCCAAATAAGCCAACCAATTGTAAGGTGAAAATTAGCATACATGTGGTTTTCAGGTGTTTGATGCCATGGACAGGCTTGTGCATATCGTGTGGTGCTCTGCAGTTAGACTACAATCTTGCCAGCCTGATAGCTGCAGTTTTGTTTTCAAAGTAAAAACAGAAAATACTGGAAATACTCACTCAGTGGTCAGTGGAGCGAGAAACAGGGCTGAGGACATTTTGACAGAAGTAACCAAAGGTTTTCAGCAAATACCAAGACAGACATCTGTACTTGCTTTAAACATCGAACATCTTTAATTTTATTTCGTCTGATGCCAGAGTCAAAAACATTAACTCTGGGCGCGATTAAATAGAAAGATTGCTAAGTATCATTTTGGGCACGATTGGTGGGGTGTTTTGCGAGATCACCGTCCATATTCAACAACACTTAATGGCGGAAATGTACTCATCAGTGCTGGCTGTCTCGTCGTGTGATTCGCAAGACTTGGGCCTCAGCGCCTCGCTGCTATCAAGGCGGAGCTGCTATTAAACACGCCCGCGCCACTCGTTCCAGTCAGCACACAAGCATGGCAGCCGCATACCTGCTCCTCGCTTTGGGGATACCGATCTGGCCAGACATCTCAACACCGTTGATGCAAAACGGGACAACCCGTTCCCCCAAGGGGGTTCGGAGAACCAGCAGCAGGGTCACCAATACCACCTGGCAGGGAGTGGCAGTGGATATCTGTGCGGGCAGCATGACCAGGAGGACCGCCGTCCAATGTCGAAGACCATCAAACTCCACCGAGCTGCAAGGGTAAGTTACCACCTCTTTCCTGGCATTAGTTCCACCTGCCGCCACTCAAATTCCCAAACCCTCCCACAAATCACTGGCTGACACCTCGTATCCTCCCCACACCCGATCTTCGTGTTTGCTCCTCAGAACTCACTGGCATCTACCAGCACAAGCCCTTCATGTCCAGGAAGGGTGCATACTCATGCTACCCTGTTTTAGACACCCTTGGCACATCAAGCATGCGGCTCACAATGTACTCTCTTTGTCCCCGCAGGAGGAGATAGCCCATAATGAACGGGAAAGGACCAAGGGGGTGGGGGCAGAAATTCGAGTCCTCGACCCCAATGAGGAACGGACTCTGGAAATCGCGGAGTTGTCCGAAGTGAGAGCAGTCACTGATAGAGTGGTTGCCCTGTGCCAGAGAGGTGAGGATCCACTGCCCCTTCTCCCAGATTGGTACAAAAGGTGAAGTCACACAGGATCAGAGGTGAGCTGGCAAGATGGATGCAGAACTGGCTAGGTCATAGAAGGCAGAGAGTAGCAATGGAAGGATGCTTTTCTGATTGGAGGGCTGAGACTAGTGGTGTTCCGCAAGGATCAGTGCTGGGACCTTTGTGTTCGTAGTATATATAAATGATTTGGAGGAAAATGTAACTGGTCTGATTAGTAAGTTTGCGGACGACACAAAGGTTGGTGGAATTGCGGATAGCGATGTCAGAGGATACAGCAGGATTTAGATCGTTTGGAGACTTAGATGGCGAGATGGCAGATGGAGTTTAATCCAGATAAATGTGAGGTAATGCATTTTGGAAGGTCTAATACAAGTAGGGAATATACAGTGAATGGCAGTACCCTCAAGAGTATTGACAGTCAGAGAGATCTAGGTGTACAGGTCCACAGGTCACTGAAAGGGGCAACACAGGTGGAGAAGGTAGTCAAAAAGGCATACGGCATGCTTGCCTTTATTGGCCGGGACATTGAGTATAAAAATTGGCAAGTCATGTTGCAGCTGTATAGAACCTTAGTTAGGCCACACTTGGAGTATAGTGTTCAATTCTGGTCGCCATACTACCAGAAGGATGTGAAGGCTTTAGAGAGGGTTCAGAAGAGATTTGCCAGGATGTTGCCTGGTATTGAGGGCATCAGCTATGAGGAGAGGTTGAATAAACTCTGTTTGTTCTCACTGGAACGAAGGAGGTTGAGGGGCGACCTGATAGAGGTCTACAAAATTATGAGGGGCATAGACAGAGTAGATTGTCAGAGACTTTTTCCCAGGGTAGAGGGGTCAATTACTAGGGGGCAAAGGTTTAGAGGAGATGTACGAGGTAAGTTTTTTACACAGAGGGTAGTGGGTGCCTGGAACGCGCTGCCGGAGGAGGTGGTGGAAGCTGGGACGATAGTGACGTTTAAGGGGCATCTTGACAAATAGATGAATAGGATGGGAATAGAGGGATACGGACCCCGGAAGTGTAGAAGATTTTAGTTTAGACGGGCAGCATCGTCGGCACAGGCTTGGAGAGCCAAAGGGTCTGTTCCTGTGCTGTACGTTTCTTTGTTCTTTTGTTATGACCTGTCTCAAGTGAGCTGTTCATGTCAGATAAAAATGATTCTTCCCTCTCACTGACCACATGTCCATTATCTCACAGGATTTCCTTCTGATAGGGCCGGGCTATCTGGAGACTTTCTCCCCCTCCCCAACCAAGAGACCACCGCGGAGAAGAGCTCCGAGGAGACCATCATCAAGGCATCGCAGCTATCACCCCACCTTCCACCAGCGCAGAGACACTTGCCGACATTAGTGGACAGGCTTCTGGGCCAAAATTCGCCTGGGTGATGAATCTGTGGAATTCACTACCCCAGCGTGCGGTGAATGCAGGGATAGTGAGTCAATTTAAGAAGGAATTAGACAGATTTTTAATTGGTCATGGTTTGAAGGGTTATGGAGAATGGGCAGGATGATGGAGTTAAGGCCAGTATGGGGTTGGCCATGATCGAATGGCTGAGCATACTAGATAGACCAAACAGCCTAATTCTGCTCTTATGAACTTATGAAACTCTGGTGAGCACCACACAGTTGCTGATGCAATCAGGTGGAGGCATGAACATCCAATGGAGACAGCAGAGCTCTTCTGGGTCCCAGGATTCAGCTGGGTCCCAGTCAGATGCCGAGCCTGTGGACAAGGTTCTCCCAGAGCTAATGCAGATGATAGGACACAGCCTTGAGATTCAGGAGGGGGTGTCATAGACGATTGGAGGAGTCCCAAAGGCTTGAGTGGCTGGAGATGATGCCGACAATGTGTGGCGCCGAGGCCAACACTGCTAGGGTTGCGACCACAGTGGAAAGTCTGCAGTATGACATCTACGTCTTGAGTGGTGGTGCTCAAGGCATGACTCAGTCCGTGACGACCATGGCTGAGGACCTCGACATCAAGTCTCAGTCACTTGAGGGACATGTCTCAGAGGCAGGTGGACATTGCTGAGGCACTGCAGGGCATGGCCCAGTTACTGAGAACCATTACTGAGGGTGTCAACGACATAGTGCAGACAATAGGGAGTCTTTAGGACTGGCACAGCCCAATGTCACAGAGGCCTCTTGAGCTCACTCCAGCTGCCCCTCTGTCCCATGAGACGCCGCAGTGTCCTACGGGCACCGTCAGGGAGGAGGAAGTGCTAGAGGCCAACCCGGGACAAAGAAATGATGGTGGTTTCTACTTCATCCGAATTCCCCCTCCTGACATCAATTCATGGCAAGGGCAGTGTGCAGAACAGGGTGGCACGGCGATGTCTTTGACACCGGTAGGTCAGTCGGGGCCCTCGGGCTCCAGGCGCTCCAGAGGGCGTCCATCAAGGGCATCAAAGGTCACAAAGCATGGAAAGCAGCAGGCTGCCTCTGATGTGCATCCTAGATGCCATCATAGACCATCAAAGATCAAGAAGAATGAGGAGAACTGAGCGGGCATTGGGGGAGGGGTGTATTATGGGGGGGCATGAGTCAGACTTTGGCATAAACGGAGGAGCACCAGAGCTTTCCTCACAGCGAGTTATCATCGCTCTCCTGCCCTGTATATTGACCTGCTGACAGTGCTGACACAGACCCATCACCATTTTCGCATGGCCAATGCACCTAGCCTGCACATCTTTGGGTTGCGGGGGTGACACCCACGCAAATATGGGGAGAATGTGCAAGCGCCACACGGACAGTGACCTGGGGCAGGGGTCGAACCCGGGTCCTCAACACGGTGAGGCAGCAGAGCTAACGACTGCATCACCATGCCGCCCCACCATAAACCAATCATATGCACAGCCTGTATTTCAGCGTTTTGTGTAAAGTGTGTATATATTAAGTGCATTAAGTGGGGTCAGTTAGCTCAGTTGGCTGGCTTATGATGCAGAGCGACGCCACTAGCATAGGTCCAATTCCTGTACCAGCTGAAGATATCCATGAAGGCCCCGCCTTCTCAACCTTGCCCTTGCAAATCACCACCAGTCAGCTCTGTCTCAAAAGGAGTGAGCATCCTATGATTGTTGTTAACTTTCATTTCATTCCATACACATAAGCAACAATCAAATGTGCAAACTACAAATGTAATCACTATCCTGTTTTGGGCCAGGGTTTAGAAAACACCAATGTATATTGTGGAGTTCACGTGACCTGTAAGTGTTAATTGATTTTGGTTACGATGAGCACAAGAGCCTGCCTTTCAGGTATCATTCAACAGAGTTCTTAGGTGCTTTTAATCAAAAAACAAGCTTTATTCTACGAATTTAGCTAACATCTGCAAAAACACACAGAAAGAATAATTATCAACTACAAACATAAAACCCCCTTACAGCTACAGTAATCTATGTAAACCCTTAATGAATTCCCCCTTAACTGTTCCAATTCAATAACAAGATCCCATAAACCTCTTTTTACCAAAACAGCAGATAACTATACTCCATAAGACCATAAGACCATAAGACATAGGAACGGAAGTACGGCCATTCGGCCCATCGAGTCCACTCCACCATTCAATCATGGCTGATTTCAACTCCATTTACCCGCTCTCTCTCCATAGCCCTTAATTCCTCGAGAAATCAAGAATTTATCAACTTCTGTCTTAAAGACACTCAACGTCCCGGCCTCCACCGCCCTCTGTGGCAATGAATTCCACAGACCCACCACTCTCTGGCTGAAGAAATTTCTCCTCATCTCTGTTCTAAAGTGACTCCCTTTTATTAAGGCTGTGCCCCCGGGTCCTAGTCTCCCCAGCTAATGGAAACAACTTCCCTACATCCACCCTATCTAAGCCATTCATTTTCTTGTAAGTTTCTATTAGATTTCCCCTCAACCTCCTAAACTCCAATGAATATAATCCCAGGATCCTCAGACGTTCATCGTATGTTAGGCCTACCATTCCTGGGATCATCCGTGTGAATCTCCGCTGGACCCGCTCCAGTGCCAGTATGTCCTTCCTGAGGTGTGGGTCCCAAAATTGCTCACAGTATTCTAAATGGGGCCTAACTAATGCTTTATAAAGCTTCAGAAGTACATCCCTGCTTTTATATTCCAAGCCACTTGAGATGAATGACAACATTGCATTTGCTTTCTTAATTACGGACTCAACCTGCAAGTTTACCTTTAGAGAATCCTGGACTAGGACTCCCAAGTCCCTTTGCACTTAGCATTATGAATTTTGTCACCGTTTAGAAAATAGTCCATGCCTCTATTCTTTTTTCCAAAGTGCAAGACCTCGCACTTGCCCACGTTGAATTTCATCAGCCATAGCTCTTTAAAATTGAAAATAGAGAGACAGGCCAAAATACTTCTCTGTCTGAGTCTACAGCAGCCAAATGTGAAAACGAAAGTAAAAACTCAGAGCCACAAACCAGCTCCAAATCTCAAAGCGAAAGTAAAAACTCACAGAGTCACAGCCCAGCTCCACCCACACAATGACATCACTGAAGCCATCTGATAAGACAAAAAAGTTTCTTAAAGAGACACTCCGATGACAATCCTATTAGAAATTGTGTGGTAATTTTTAAATGTTTCACCATTTTGAAAACGAATGTGCATTTAATGGCACCCAAAGATGTTCCAATATGCTTCATGTAGTGTTTTTGATGGTCACTGCTGCTATTTGAGCAAATGTGACATCCATGTCCCAGTAATGAAATGAATAAATTGTTAATCAGTTGAGCTCAATGGTGTAATTCAAGTAGTACGATGGTGTAATTCATGTAGTACCTATTGAAGCAGGTTCAAACTATTCCTGGTATGAAAAGTTCACATTTACTCACTGGCTGGAAGGAAGTTATGTACTTCTGATATTCTTAAACCCATGGACTTGGCAATATCAGTGCCGAAAAGAAAACTTTACAATGCTAAATGATTCATAACAAAATTGGGTGTGTGAAAGTGGTTGGTAGTCAAGATTCACATTTTAAACACACCTTCCCATCTCTAGGGAAAATCTGACCCTTCTCCCCCCACACCCCAACATTGTTTGAAAATGTTTTTCACTGTCACTCCAACAAAACATCATGTTTTTAAAATCTCCACCTTTGCATAAAGACATGAGCGATCCTGCACCACACAAGGTACAGGAATGGAACTGAATACAGTAATCAAATTATCAAGAGAGATCATCCATATTAACGATTGTCCAGTCAACTGTAAGTGCGTTTGTTATAATTGTGTCAATTTCCAGAGAGGCAAGGTGGCACAATGATTAATACTGCTGCCTCACGGCCCCGGGTCACTGTCCGTGTAGAGTTTGCACATTCTCCCGTGTCTGCGTGGGTCTCACCCCACAGCCCAAAAGATGTGCGGGGTAGGTGGATTGACCCTTAATTAGAAAAAAAGATTGGGTACTCTTAATTTATAATAAATAAATAAATAATTGTGTCAATTTCACTACACATTACACGGACAAACCTCTCTCTGTGGTGCACAGTACTGCAATAAATCAGCCCAGTTTCAACTTCTCAGTGATCGAGGCATTGGCAGTGAACGTGGTTTTGGCCATGTTGTCCACTTCCGGAGAACAAATATTTAAAAAGCTGCATCTTTAAGTGCATGTTTGTCAGGACATGACAAGGTAAAGGATTTTAATGAACTGGTGCGGTTCCCAGATCCAATATTGACAGGAGGCTCACACGTTTACTGCGGAGCTGACACTGAAGACAGCAAAACAATCATGCAGCTGCCAGGGGAGGTAATATAAATAAAATGTGATGCATACGGATTTAGAATTGCAGAAGTGATTTTTCATTGTTAAGGTTGTCAAAATGCAAACTGTGGAAAAGCTTCAATGTTTATTGTTACGACATCCTGAGCCAGGGCTCAGTCAATTCCAGCCCCACTTGACCTGGAGTCATGAAGTTAAATTTTATTTTAAAATACCTGAGGTATTTGGCTTCCCAATAACTAATGTCACCAGGTTTGTAAATTTAAACACAATTAATTGTTTATTATTAACAGTAACAATAATTCAATAGGCAAGTACAACTGGTTAACTACTATCTAACCTATAACCCCCCATCCTTTCCTTTTAACTCATCCTACCCTCGACGCACACACGGACAAACAACCACAGAGGGGAAAGAGGGATGTAAAATAATGATGAAAGTAAAAGAATAAGGGCCGGGATTCTCCCCCAACCGGCGGGCGGGCAGTACTGGCGCCAAAGAGCGGCGTGAACCACTCAGGCGTCGGGCCTCCCGGAAGTTGCGGAATCCTCCGCACTTCTGGGGGCTAGACCGGCTCTGGAGTGGTTGGTGCCGCGCCAATCGGCGCTGAAGGGACTCCGCTGGCACGAGTTGGCGCATGCGCGGGAGCACCAGCGTGTTCTGGTGCATGCGTATCTTCTCCGTGCCGGCCATGGCGGAGCTTTACAGAGGCCGACGCGAAGGGAAAGAGTGTCCACACGGCACAGGCCCGCCTGCAGATCGGTGGGCCCCGATCGCGGGCCAGGCCATCGTGGCCCCCCACGCCCCCGGGGCCGGATCCCCCCGCGCCCCCCCCCGAGGACTCCGTAGGCCGCCCTCAGAGCCAGGTCCCATCGGTATGGACCTTGTCTAATCCACACCGGCGGGACCGGCCGACAACGGGTGGCCGCTCGGCCCATCGGGGCCCGGAGAATCACCGGGCGGGCCACTGCCAACGGCCCACGACTGGCGCGACGTGATCCCCGCCCCCGCCAAAAACCCGGAAAATTCGGCAGCCGGTGTCGGAGCGGCAGGGCGGGATTCTCGCAGCCCCCCGCCGATTCTCCGACCCGGCAGGGGCTCAGAGAATCCCGCCGAAGATTCTTTGTTTCAGGTGGACGTCTTCCAGTTAGTATCTTCTTCAGTCGAGGCTTTCAGATGAATGATATCTTTTCTTTCAGCTTGTAATGTTTTTCATTGCAGACTCACAGAAATAGCAGGCAGCCAGAAATCAAGAGAGAGAGACAGCTTCTTCGTTCAGGGTCTAGAAGCTTCTGCCTTCAGACAGTGGGCAGCAGACAGAGAGAGGGAGCTGCGTCCACCTTGAGGGTCCAGTGGCTTCTCCTGGGTTCTCCCCCAAAAAAACACCTGACAGCAACCAATCGTTGTCCATTGCCAGTCAGAATATTGTCTCTGGCCAATCCATTGGCCACTAGCCAACCAATCGAAACAAACCCCTCCAATCTCTTGGCTGCCAAAAAGCTTTGGGTTCTTCTGCCCAAAATGCAAAACTTTATAACACAGTGTACTTTATTGACACTCTGAGTCCCTTACTTCCTCTGCTTGACTTAAAGGGTGGTTTCTATTAATGATCCATGGATCAAAAACAATAAAGGCAAAGTAAAATAAATAGATCTAAGCGAATCAACAGGAAGAACCCCTAAATTGTGTACAGTTTATTCTACCATTTGGATAATAATCCTGTAATGCACATTTCCAAACTTGCTTAAGAAGCAAAAAGCAGATGAAATGAAAATCGCTTATTGTCACAAGTAGGCTTCAAATGAAGTTACTGTGAAAAGCCCCTAGTCGCCACATTCCATCCGGCAAGGCTGGTACGGGAATTGAACCTACGCTGCTGGCCTGCCTTGGTCTGCTTTAAAAGCAGCTATTTAGCCCTGTGCTAAACATGTCACCATGTTTAGAACACAATTCTTGAGAAATGATTTATAGAGCCCATAGTAATAATGGTAGCCACAATTCAACACTACTCACTGGTTACGGATCCAGGAAATCAACTTCAATTCACCGTTTAGTCGAATAAAATATGCTTGTTCCTGGATGATAACATTGGGAATCTAGTGTAATATTCCCCATTAGGTTATATGGATTTGTAGCTGATGTGCCAATATTAGCTTATGTTGGGGAGGTAGGGGGAGGGGGCTTTGCCCTTATTTCACCTTTTAACATAAACAGTGTTGCTTCTCAGATTATTGATGCTGCTCCTTAAACATTCAAACTTTTAAACTGTTAAAAAGTTTGAACAGTTCTGTAGTACAGTTACCCAGGAGTTGGAAATGGTTTTAATGCTTCTAATCTTTCCTGGGCAAATACACTGCTGAGTGAGCCAGGACCATCTGAAGGCTCTGACTTTAAATCGGAGTTTCAGAGGATTCCAGATGCAGAATAATTGTCAAAGCTTCCCGGGCAATCCTTGTGCAATCCTTCCTTCTGAGAGATAACATTGCACATCTTCCCAAGTACCTCCTGGGAAGAACCACAGGAGAATGGAAGGTCTGGACCTGATCCAATGTTTCAGTCACACCTAAACAGGCCTTAGAACTCCAGAGACTGACTCAATTAACCAAGATCTGTTAAATTAATCACACTCAAATGTCCAGTTGCTTAATTAAAAACTTCATCAAAAAGCCAGTACATTCACTAAGAAAAATCTAATTTTTTTCCCTAAAGCTACTCGTCAATAAACAGCAACATTTGCTCAATTGCCCAATAAATTTATTCATGTTCTAAAGGTTAGTTAAATACAGGATGTACAACAGACAAAAGAACTAAATACCACTGTGCTACAGGTTAACTCAGATGAATTGTATTTTTGGCTAGTTACCTAGGAAATATTAGAAAGGAAAACAAAATGTCTAACTCCTAGGTAACTGGGTGCAGCTGATCCCCCGACTCCCCACTGACCCCGACCCGAACATACAACCTTACCCACCCTGCCACACACTACTCTACTCACCCTGCCACCAAACCCACTCACCTCACTCGCATTCACTCACTAACGCATTGAAAAGCTATTTAAATATCACAACGCTTTTCAGTGTGTTAGTGAATGAAGTCTTGCCGAAATACAGCACCTAGTGCCGAAAAAGCGGAACAGCTAGGCACCTCCTGGAGTTCCTGCACTATGAAGGAGGATTCCGAGAACAGGTATGCTCCACATTTCTGAAGAGGCCCAGTGTGGTAGTGTGGCCTCTTTAAGGGGGTGGGCTCCACAGATCATGTGCCGGCTCAGGGCTAATCTCACAGGAACATGTGAATCCCGGCCAGTAGGGAGTTTGCACAGGCCCTGGGAGCAGGACCCCAGGCAGTGCGGTCCAGGGAGCTGAAGAATAAAGCCCTGTTGTATAGTGTTCTGTGCCTGTTGCTTAACTGCCTTTCATCAATAAACGGGTTTGTTAACTACTGGAAGCTTCCAGTGCAAGTCTCGAGCCACTACATTGGCGATGAGGTAAAAGGTTTTGATCGCAGCTGACAGACATTGTGAATTGAGGGGGGAAGGAAGGAACAGTTGAGAAAGTAGAGAAATTCTAGCAAGAGTCGGAATCATTTAAATGCCTTTCATTGATAAACTAGACCCATTTGATCAAGGGGTTGAGGATTGGAGTCAGTACATCGAATGGCTCCGCAATTTTTACCGCAAATAGATCACAGGCGAGGACAGGCAAGTGATACCTCTGCCAGTTTGTGGGTCGCAAACATATAATTGTATTAGGAACCTCACAACCCTAGAGGCATCCGACTCAAAGACCTTTGATCAGATAGTTAAATTGGTTAAATAGTATTTCAACCCCGAGGCCCTCGATTATCCTTCCAACCCTATAGGTTTAACTCTGCACTGAAGGACCAGGAAGAGTCTGTGTCATCCTTCATTGCCAGACTTCATCTGCTTGCTGAGTACTGTGATTACAGGACTGCTTTTAGAGACATGTTGCGCGATCGGCTGGTTTGTGGGATCCATAATCTTGATATCCAGAAGTAGCTTCTGGCGGCATGGTGGCACAATGGTTAGCAGTGCTGCCTCACAGCATCAGGGACCTGGGTTCGATTCCCGCCTTGGGTGGATGCCTGTGTCGACTTTGTACATTTTCTTTGTGTCTGCATGGGCTTCCTCTGGGTGCTCTGGTTTCCTCCCACAGTCCAAAGATGAGCAGGTTAGATGAATTGTCCATGATCAATGCGGGGATAGGGTGGGGAGTGGGCCTAGGTAGAGTGTTCTTTCTGCAGGTCGGTGCAGACTCGAGGGGCCAAATGGCCTCCTTCTGCACTGTAGTGATTCTATGGAGTCTACGGTTACATTGGAAAAAGCAATTCAGCTGCTCAGGTGATAAAACGCACCGAAAATGGTGCCATTGAGCTCCAAAGCATGGTTGAAGGGGAGTTTAACCAGATATGGGGCAGGATGGATGCAAGTTCCATGGGGAGATCAAAACGCATAGCGCAGAACCAGACACGGCCCTCGGGAGTAGACCGGAGCCCAAGTAGCGGGAAGGAATCGAAGAGTTAACCAGAATCCGAGGTGGATTGCTATCATTACACGGGATGTACCATCCCCAGGAGACCTGTAATGTTCGCGTGATTGTGTGCTCCGGTGCAACCGAAGGGGGAACATTCAAGCAAATTGCCGTGTGAGGCAAAGTGCGCCAAAGCAAATAAACGTCAACAGCAGCAGTCCACAGCGCCAGTGAACACAGTGGAGAGGAGATCTGAAGAAGAGCATGAAATGTATTGGCTGAATATAGTCCAATTAAAATAAGACAGCTTCGATTGAAATTTTCTGAAGGGTAAATGGTAAATCCATTAAAATGGAAGTCCATGCTGGGGCTTCAGTGCCCATAGTGGCTGATCAAACTTTCCAAGCTTTGTACAGGAATGCAGCTTGAAAGGTACGATAGCCGAGCTTTCAACAACACCAGGGAAATTTTAGGATCATTGGAACAGCCAATAATCCAGTGGCCTACAGAGGGCAGGAGGCCCACCTCCCTGTGGATGACATGGAAGGGCGTGGACCCAGTCTGTTGGGAAGAGACTAGTTACAGAAGATAATAATAATAACAATAATAATCGCTTATTGTCACAAGTAGGCTTCAATGAAGTTACTGTGAAAAGCCCCTAGTTGCCACATTCCGGCACCTGTTCGGGGAGGCCGGTACGGGAATTGAACCTATGTTGCTGGCCTTATTCTGCATTACAAGCCAGCTGTTTAGCCCACTGTGCTAAACAAGCCCCTTTTAGGCTCACCTGGCTGAAAATCTTCAAAATATCTAGCAACGTCTTCCAAGATGTATTAAGAAGGTATGAAGACGTCGTTCACAAGGAATTGGGCCGGATTAAGGGCCTAAAAGTCAAGATAGATGCCAATCCAAATTCGACGCCCAAGTTCATCAGAGCCAGACTAGTGTCATATACATTGCATCAGAAGGTTGAAGCAGAGCTAAAGAGATTTGTGGAGCTGGGTATCATAGAATAGAATTTACAGTGCAGAAGGAGGCCATTCAGCCAACCGAGTCTGCACCGGCTCTTGGAAAGAGTACCCTACTTAAGCACACATGCCACCCTATCCCCGTAACCCAGTAACCCCACCTATTCTTTTTGGACACTAAGGGCAATTTAGCACGGCCAATCCACCTAATCTGCATGTCTTTGGACTGTGAGAGGAAACCAGAGCACCCGGAGGAAACCCACGCAGATATGGGAAGAATGGGTAGACTCCACACAGGCAGTGACCCAAGCCGGGAATCGATGATCAAGCCGGTCATGTTTTCAGCGTGGGTGGCGCCGGTAGTCCCTGTCCTTAACCCTGATCATTCGATAAGGATTTGTGGGGATGACAAGCTGATCATAAATCAGGCTGCCCAGTTCAATTGGTATCTGATTCCCCAAATCGAGGACCTCCACGGTAAGTCTTACTTTTTCAAAATTGGACCTCAGTCGTGCATATCTGCAACTAGAGTTGGATGAGAAGTCTCAGAGGTCTGTTACAATCAATATCCACAAAGGACTCTTCTAGTTTACCGGAGTGCCATTCAGCATTGCTTCAGCCAACGCTATCTTCCAATGCACGATGGAACATCTCCTCCAGGGAATTTGCAAGGTGACGGTTTACCTTGATGATGTGCTAGTCACCGGCAGCACACCAGAAGAACTCATGGCCAGACTAGAGGAAGTATTAAAGAGGTTTTGTGATGCAGGGGTCTGCCTAAAACATGAAATATGTACATTTGAGGCCTCAGAAATTACTCACTTAGGATTTTGCGTTGCAACCCCTGGAAGAAAAGGCCAAGGCTATACAAGATGTCCCTGCATCCAAAAATGCCAGTGAGCTTAAATTCGTCCACGGTATGGTCAATTATTATGGAAGGTTCATTTTTTATTTAACCACAACATTGGCACCATTGTAGCAGCTTTTAAGGAAAAGTCAGCGGTGGCAATAGAGAGAGCCCCAAGAGAAAAATGTCCGAGTCCTGAATCAAGCATTACAGTCTTCGGACCTCTTGGTGCATTTTGGCCCGGGAAAACCAATCGTGCGGACATGTGATGCGACCCGTTATGCTTTGGGAGCATTTTAAGCCTACAGAATTGGAGATGGTTCGGAACGCCCTTTCGCCTTTGCCTCAGAACAAAACTATGCCCAGATTGAGGAGAAGGCTTAACAATTATTTACAGTGTGAAGAAATTCCTCCAGTATGTGTACGGTCAACTGTTCGACACAGTGACTGACCACAAGCTATTACTGGGCCTGTTAAGGGGAGATAAACCCACACTACCCATAGCCTCGGCGAAAGTGCAGTGCTGCACCTTGCTGTTGGCAGCTTACTACTATGCTTTTCAGCACCAGCCTGGGATGCAAATTGCTACTGCGGATGCATTAAAGTTGCCTGCCCCTACCTAAGAGCATTCTGCCACCACCTATAACTCAGGGGATCATTCTGGATTGAAACTTCCTCAGCACTCTGCCAGTGTCCACTGGGCACATCTGCAATTTGACCTCAAGAGACTTTATTCTTTCAAAGGTTAAACAAATGATAAAGACTGCCTGTACTGAGAACCCAGAACAGTTAAGGCCCTACTTTAATCATCAGGATGAATTGACAATGTGAAGACGGCGTCATTCTGTGGGGATCATAGTTGGTCAACCTACCTCAGACCAGGGGACCCTCCTTCAAGAGCTATATAGCGCCCAGCCAGGGCAGACAAAGATGATGATGATGACATGCAGCTATGTCTGGTAGCCAGGTATAGTTAAAGCCATTGAAATACTAGTGCAACAGTGCCACCCTTGCCAAATACAGAATTCTTTGCTGCCTCCCACCACCCCTCACCTTTGGGAAGGGCCAGGTCGCCCATGGGCCAGAGCCCATTGACTATGTTGGCCGATTTATGGGCCGGATCTTTTTGGTGCCTGTAGATGCCCACTCTAAGTGGCTATTGGTTCAAGAGATAGGGACCACTACCTCGGCGGCCACAATAGATGCCATGCGCTGAGTGTTTGCTATTCTTGGGCTTCCCAAGTTACTTGTTTTGGACAATGGCACCCCTTTCACTGATGGTGATTTCCAGGTTTTTGTGAGGGCAAATGGCATCTGACACACGAGGACAGCCCCTGAGCACCCATTGTCGAATAGTCTCACTGAGCGAGTCGTTCAAACTTCCAGCAATGCCATGAAAAAGCAATCTGATAGATCATTTATTCAGCGATCGACTAATTTTTTATTATTGTACAACTCAAGCCGTCATTCCACCATGGGGATCAAACCAGACGTCAGTTGAGAATCCAAAAGATCTTATGTTTCCAAATTTGGCGGGGAGGGTGGCGGCACATCAAGCACATTGCTTTAGGCCCACCTTGGTTAGAAGAACGGGTTGTGGCCCTGTCAGGGCTGGTGTATTACGTCGTCAATGTTAATGGGAAGACCAGCAGAATGCACGTTGACTTGAGATTCGAGAGGTGGCAACTCCCAGTTGAGTAGACAAGTTCGGCTACCATCGTGAACACCCCTGTAACTCTGTCCAGCTAAGGGGTGTCAGGGACTCCTGATTCTGCTCAACCAGCTGTGCATATTGATGCCGGTTAGGCCAGTTCACCTGTTGCTGAGTTGGGGCCTCCTGAGATGGTACCGACTTTGACCACTCGATTGTCTGAAAGAATGCCAAGCTCATGACAAGGCTACAGAGATGCAGGAGGTCTCCAGACCAACTGATGTTTGATTGACTTTCTTTCCCCTGTTGTCTCTGTTAACATTTCTAACATCTGTATATAATTTTTGGGATAGGTGTAGTAAGAGGGGCGGGATGTAATAGCACAGTCCCGTTAAGGGTGTGGGTTCCATGGACAATGCACTGGACCCTGGGAGCAGAACCCCGGGCAGTGTGGACCAGGGAGCTGAAGTGTTGTATAGTGTTCTGTGCCTGTTAGAATCATAGAATTTACAGTGCAGAAGGAGGCCATTCGGCCCATCAAGTCTGCACCGGCTCTTGGAAAGAGCACCCTACCCAAGGTCCACACCTCCACCCTATCCCAATAACACAGTAACCCCACCCAACACTAAGGGCAATTTTGGACACTATGGGCAATTTAGCATGGCCAATCCACCTAACCCGCACATCTTTGGACTGTGGGAGGAAACCGGAGCACCCGGAGGAAACCCACGCACACACGGGGAGGATGTGCAGACTCCGCACAGACAGTGACCCAAGCCGGAATCGAACCTGGGACCCTGGAGCTGTGAAGCATTTGTGCTATCCACAATGCTACCATGCTGCCCATAGGCAAAGGAAGTTACTTAACTTCCTTTGCCTTTCATCAATGAACCCCTTAACTAAGGAAACCTCCAGTATATCTCTGAAGCCACCACACCCAGTTTGGAAGTCCAAGCCAGAAATACGGAGTTCCATCTTGGTGTAAAAAAAATAGGAACGGAGTGGTGAACACCACGCCCTGGAAGATTCAGCCCAAAAACTAACTTTTCATCAGATTTGGAAGCATTAGAGTTGTCATGAACTATCGCTTTTGTTCCTTCCTTGCCTCTCCCTTTCCCTGTCTGTGAACTGGTTTAAAACTTGTTACACATCTTTACTTTTGCCCAGTTCTGATGAAAAGTCATCAAAGTGAAACAAACTCTCGTTCCCCTCTTCACAGATGCTTTCTGACCTGCTGAGTGTCTCCAACATTTTTCTGTTTGATTTCAGCTTTCCAGCATCTGCAATATTGTGCTTCTGTATCGAGGATCTTTGATGTCTGTTCTGGTATTTGTTGGAAGCTTATTGATGCCTGTGATCTTCCAGAGATTGAATCACCTGGATTAATTTAAGAGAGTGATTGTTCTGGGTCCAGGAAAGAATCCAAAGTACAGATTACACGCATCTGTACATCACTGTGTGAATGCGAGTGTTAACCAAGTTCCACTTGCAGAGTTGATTATGTGCAAAACATGCTTTTGAATTTCCAAATAATAGCTGACATTTAGAACCAAGATTAAAATGCACATCCAGCTTAGTACAGGTAAAAGGTCATTTATACTAGGTGAGTAAGTTGCTTATGTATCTAAGATTTCAGTCTATGTAAGATGGAGGTCAATACTTTCAACCAGTTGCTTATGGAACGTGACCGGCAATTTATAAGAATAATCTTTATTAGTGTCACAAGTATGCTTACATTAACGCTGCAATGAAGTTACTGTGAAAATCCCCCAGTCGCCACACTCTGGCGCCTGCTCGGGTACACTGAGGGAGAATCCAGAATGTCCAATTCACCTAACCAGCATGTCTTTCGGGACTTGTAGGAGGAAACCGGAGCACCCGGACTAAACCGACGCAGACACAGGGAGAATGTGCAGACTCCGCACAGTGACCCAAGCTTATGGTGTGCTGTATAATAAATTTCATATCCTACTCGAGTGTGAGATTGCAGCTTTAATTCAATTCATTTATCTTCATGTCAGTTGTGTAAACAGCGCAATGTTTTCCTCCAACATTATTTCCCTGTTCGCTAACTTGTTCCCTTCTTTTTGCTGCTGTCCAGCCACAATGGCACATCTCAGGAATACTACTGAGGTCTGTCGGCCAATAGGCTCCTCGCTCTCCTGAATTATCCAATATTCATTACCAGAGAGCAATTTCAGTTTAAATCGCACATGATGTGAACTTCAGCAATGTGAAATGGCTGGATCATTGGTAAATTGAGAGAGGTTTTTTTGGTTCCTATTTCAGTACCAAGACTGTAGGATAATGGAGCATGGGTGAAATAGCAAAATGTGATGGAAAACATGTATCCGTCCCTTTTATTCATGAGGTAGAGAGAAAACAGGGAACTATAGACTAGTGAGCCTAACATCAGTAGTTGGGAAGTTGCTGGAGTCCATTATCAAAGATTTCATGGCACCGCATTTGGAAAGCAGTGGTATAATCAGACAAAGTCACCATGGATGTACAAAAGGAAAATCGTGATTTCAAATCAACCAGAATTTTTTGAAGATGTAACTAGTAGAGTTGACCAGGGAGCACTGGTGGCTGTGGTTTATTTAGACTTTCAGAAGGCTTTCGCCGAGCTCTCACATAGCAGATTACTATTTAAAGTTAAAGCGTGTGGGATGATTACAGGTAGTATCTTGAGGGGTATAGAAAGTTGGTTAGCAACAGGAAGCAAAAAGTTGGACTAAATGGGTCTTTTTCTGATTGGCAGGCAGTGACGGTGGGGTACCGCAGGGATCTGTGCTAGGACCCCAACTGTTCACATTATACATTAATGATTTGGACGAGGGAATTAAATGTATTATCTCCAAATTTGCAGACGATACAAAGTTGGGTGGGAGGGTTAGCTGCGAGGAATATGCAGAGATGCTTCCGTGGGATTTGGACAGACTGAGTGAGCGATCATATGCATGGCATATGCAGTATAATGTGCATAATGTGAGGTTATCCACTTTGGTAGCAAAAATTAGGAAGGCAGATTATTATTTGAATGGGTGTAAATTGAGAGGTGGATATTCAGCGAGACCTTGGTGCCCTCGTGCATCAGTCGCTGAAAATAAGCAGGCAGGTACTGCAGGCAATAAAGAAGGCAAATGATATGTTGGCCTTCATAGCGAGAAGATTTGAGTATACTGCAATTGTATAGGTCATTGGTGAGGCCACAGCTGGAGCATTGTGTGCAGTTTTGGTGTCCTTATCTGAGGAATCATGTTCTTGCTATGGAGGGAGTGCAGCAAAGCCTTACCAGGCTGATTCCTGGGATGGTGGGACTGTCATATGAGAAGAGTCTGTTAGGATTATATTCATTGTAGCTGAGAAGAGTAAGAGGGAATCTCACAGAAACTTACAAAATTCCAACAGGATTAGACAGGGTAGGTTCAGAAAGAATGTTCCTGACTGTGGGGGGGGTCCAGAACTAGGTTTTAAAAAGGACTGAGGTGAGGATAGATTTCTTCACCCAGAGAGTGGCGAATCTGTGGAATACATTCCCACAGAAAGCAGTTGAGACCAAAACGTTGTGCAATTTCAAGAAGGAATTAGATATAAAGCCCTTGGGGCTAAAGGGATCAAGGGATATGTGGTGGAAGGCAGGATCAGGATATTGAACTTGATGATCAGCCATGATCATAATGAATGGCGGAGCAGGTTCGAAGGACCGAATGGCCTCCTCCTGCTTCTACTTTCTATGTATGCTTCTATGTAAATGCAGTTTCACCCGACAGTTGCAGATTAGATTTAACAAGGGTGGCTGGGAACCTCAAAGGCCATTGGAAACAAATCATAGATTAACTTAGGCTCTGAAACACACTTTACTTTCAGGCATCATATGCATGACCTGCCATGTTTCCTGATGCTACTGAACTGCTGGGCCATGATCTCACCAATGCGGCCGTCGTGAAAAACCCCACCAATCACGCCCAAAATGTCACTTAGAAGGTTTTCTGTTAAATCGTGGCCCTGATCTTTCAATTGATTTGTTATTTTACATATTCATAAGTTTGCAAAATAAAAGAAAATTTCAACGTTGCGTAAAAATGTGTGAGCATTTTTCCGTAAAATTCTCATGCTGCATATCATAAGATATAATTGCAGACAATTAATGAAATCCTGCCAAATAACATTCCAGGTCCTTTGCTGTAGTCTTCACTCCTGATGTCCTTGCCACAATTGGGAATTTGCCATTCAATCCATCACCGAATTGAATCAGTATTGTACCACTGCTGCTTTATCTCAGTGATATCATCTGAGTCAGAAGGTCATGGGTTCAAGCCTTTGCCTGTAAGACTTGAGCACGTAATCTAGACTGACACCCTAGTGCAATACTGAAAGAACATTACACTGTTGGAGGTGCTGTTCTTCAGTTGTGACATTAAACAGAGTCCCCACTTGCTCTCTCAGGTGATTTTAAAAATGCCTTGGCACTATTCGAAGATAAGCAAGGGCGTTCCCTGGATGTGCTGACCAATATTCATCCCTTAATCATCACACCATATTTTTAGGGAAAGGCAAAGCACAAATTGGCTGCAACATTTGCCAATATTATAACACCGGTTACACTTCAAAATGTTTCCTTGTCTGTAAACCAGATTGGAACATCCTGAAATTGTGCAAGATGCTATACAAGTGCAATGGATTTCTTTTTCATTTCCTGTCTACCCACAGAAATGCCTTGCGATCTTTGTTCATTTTAAAAAATCATCTTGCACGTTTATCGTGTATCTGACCATAACTAAACTCCAAAGTGGGGTAAATATTGTAGTAGCCAATTGCTTGACTTTGTATGCCCGATGACTCTTTCCTATTCTGTGTGCTATTAGTCAAACCTGGTTGTGGGCACTGAGGGGCGCAATTTAAACACTGCATTGTGCCCGCCGCAGATCTGGGCGAGCCGGTTAGATAGCGGGAAAGGCTGAAATTGAGATTCAGTTTGCCATCTAACCAGCCCGCTCCCGGAGTTTCGGACCTTGCCCAAATATGGCGAGCTCACCATTAATCTCAATTTGTATTAATTTCTATCTCGTTCGCACGATTCAAGTTGAATGTAATGGCCTCTGGGAATTAACCAGCACCCCAGCGAGAAATCAGAGGCGTGCCATTCAGTACTCCTTTTTAAAAACGTGAAGCTGGAGCAATGGCGGCTGAGGGGAACTGAGGAGGGGAGTAGCCATTTCCATTTTAAGGAAAGGGAGGGAGTGAGATGAAACTACTGCCAGTGCTGACAAAGGGGAATAATAATAATAATCGTTATTGTCACAAGTAGGCTCTCATTAACACCACAATGAAGTTACCGTGAAAATCCCCCAGTTGCCACAGTCCAGTGCCTGTTCGGGTACACAGATGGAGAATTCAGAATGTCCAAATTACCTAACAGCACGTCTTTCGGGACTTGTGGGAGGAAAACAGAGCACCCGGAGGAAACCCAGGCAGTCACAGGGAGAAAGTGCAGACTCTGCACAGACAGTGACCCCAGCCGGGAATCGAACCCGGGACCCTGGCGCTGTGAAGCAACAGTGCTAACCACTGTGCTACTGTGCGAAGAGTGGAGGCCTGATTCAACTGAGCAACTTGCTGAAGGTATGAATAACTGCTTTTGCAACTTGCTGATGCCTCTTCTTGTACTGTTGACTGGTCAATGTTTAATGTCTGGAAGCTGTGTGTTTACTTGCTACCGCCTCGTTTACTTCTGTGGCCTGGAGCAAGGAAAGGGAGGAAGTTATATGGCTTGCTGTCGGTTCTGAAGGAGGGTAAGGGGGCAGCCCAATTCAACTGAGCAACTTGCTGAAGGTCTTGAAGACATGCTTTTGCAGATTTCTGGTGACTTTATTGTACGGTTGACTGTTTGCTGTTTAATGGCTAGAAGCTGTGCAGATTACTGGTGAGTTTATTGTAATGTTGACTGGTCATATTTAATGTCCGGAAGCCGAGTGTTTGCTATTGGACTGTTGCTGTTTAATGTTTAAAGCCAGGAGGCTGTGTGCTTGTCTGATTCAGCCCCTCTTGCTTCTGTAGCTTGGAGGAAGGGAAAGGGTGACAGCAAGATGACCTAATACCAGTGCTAGCGAAGGGGCAGGTTTGCTCTTTTGCTCCTCTGCCGTGCTCTGTATCCATGTGACTTTTCCTGTGTTTTATTATGCTACCTTCGAGCGACCTTCCACTGATCTGAGTCTGCAGCTGGAGCTCCATGAAGTGGGGGGGAAAGCTACTGTACTGTTGGCTGTTTACTGTTTGAAGGCCATGTGTTTATCTGCTGAAGCCCTTTTCCTTATGTGGCCTGGAGTCCGGAGGCGACTGCCAGTGCTGGAGAGTGGCAATGGGCGCTCTCTTGCTCTTCCACCATACACTGCATCAGTGTGACTTTCCAGTGTATTGTTATGCTATCCCCCCGAGTGACCTTCCACTGATGTGAGACTACTGCTGGGGCTGCAGGAGAGGAAGGGAGCGCTAGGATGATTTAGATGCTGGTGACTTCAATGTATCACTGACTGTTTAATGTATTATGTATTTGGTTTCCTTTGTATACATACACTGTTGTAGCTTTGTGTTTGTACTGCTATTCTGTAGTGAAAATGTGCCTGTGTGTATGGCATGATGCCTTTTCCGTTTCGGTTAATGGTTAATATGATATGTGGACTGTTAAGTAGTTTGTTTTTCTATCTTTTTTGTATAGAGGTATTGTTGACTATTTAATAAGTAAAATATTCTCAAGTGGTGATGCAGGATGTGTTTCCTGATTGCTCCTGCTGGTAGCTGCGAATGTCTGAAGGCCGTGTGTTTGTTTGCCGCTACCTCTTCTGCTTCTGTGGCCTGGAGTAAGGAAAGGGAAGATGTAAGATGACCCGCTGTCGGTGCTGGAAAAGGGGAAGGGGTGCTTTTTCTCTCTTCTGGCATGCTCTGTGTCAAGGTGATTTTCTAATGTGAATTTCCACTGTTGAGAGTCTACTGCTGGGAGCTGTGTGAGTGGGAGAGAGAGGTGACTTGATCCGTATGAGCAACTTGTTGAAGATGTTGAAGAAATGCTTTTGCAGATTGCTGGTGACTTTATCGAACTGGTTATTCGATTTTCTTTGCATAAATAAACTGTTGTAGTTTTGTGTTTGTACCGATACTCTGTCACGGAAAAGTGCTTGTGTGTGTATGGCATGGTGCGTTTTCCTTGTTGATTAATGGTGAGTGTGCTATATGGAATGTTAAGTAGTTTGTTTTCATCTTTCTGTATGAAGTTATTGTTGACTGTTTAATAAATAAAATATTCTCAAGTGGATTCTCATGGGAACACATGCCATGTCTCAGACGATGATTATTACATATAACATTTCAATCAAACTTTGAAGTCTGAGCATTTTGCCTGACCTCTAGAAGTGTCAGCACCAGAGAGACAGCAGCCAACAACCAAACACTCTAGAGCTGGACTTCAGCACTGGGAATATCCTCGTGGCCAAAGGGTGAGTGTGGATCAGGGGGGGCCACCAGAGCATAGTCTCCATAATGTAACCGGCAGGCATCTGGGGTTCAGGGGTTCCTGCTGCGGCTGGTGATGAGTGTGCAGAGCAAGGTTTTCTAGCACAACTGGCTCACTGGACGGCACTCGTGAGAGAAGGCGGCGGGACATATAATTGTGGGGGAGGCTTAGGGGATTTGAGGGTCCCAGGGTAGAAGCTCTAACCGATTGTCAGTCGCTATCCTTCTCCAATTACTTGCACAGACCAAAATGGATGAGGGTGTTGGTGCCGTAGAGGATGCCCTGTGAAGAAAGGTCTGGTGCTCCTCAGTTTCTGCTGAAGTCACATTCCTGTCTTTCTGATGACAGCGCGCTCACGCCCATCCTTTGAACGGGATCTGTTTCGGGGGCATATGATCTTGGAACACTGAACCCAGGGAGTGGAGGATGGGGGGGAGCGGAGGACAACAGGGGTTGGAGGTGTAGGCAGGCCTGCTGTGAAGATTAACATGACAGAGGTTGCACATGTATCAGGTGTGACATGTTTTAGTTGTGAACATTTTACTGTGACAGATATCCATTACCTCTACCTACAGATAGTGCCCCCCACACCCCAACCCAATCTTCAATCTTCTTGATCTTTCATAGTCTACTGCTACGTCAGGGTGCACATCGGAGGTGGGAGCAGCCTGAGCTTTCTGTGTCCTGTGACCTTTGGTGCCCTTGGCGGACGTCCTCTGGAGGGCCTGGTGGCGGAGGGCCCAGGCCGACTTGCCGGTGCCACATCGCCATTCCACCCAGTTCTGCCTGCTGCCCTTGAGATGCGTTGGTGTCAGGAGGGGGGGATTCAGAAGAACTGGAGACAGACGACATCTCCTTGGTGGCAGACCTCGGGTTGGTCTCTAGCGCTTCATCTTCCCTGGTGGTGCCAAAGGGTCCAGGTGATCACCATGGGATCAAGGGGAAGCTGGAGTGAGCTCCAGAGGCCTCTGTGTCAACGGCTCCCCATTATTTGCGCCATGGTGTCTACACCCTCAGTGGTGGTCATCAGTGACTAGGCCATGGTCTGCAGTGCCTCGGCAATGTTCACCTGCATCTGGGATGTGTCCCCATCGGTGAGCTACTGAGGCACGAATCTGGCGTATCAGATGAAGCGACATCCAGTAAATGGCAAGAAGCTCAAGGGGGCTTATTTCTGGAACTAACTGCCGTTAAATATAGGCCACAATCTCGCCACCATGGCCGGTGAAAACACCCCGCCAACCCCGTCCAAAATGACACTTGGAGGTTTTTCCATTAAATCGCGGCACGAGAATTAGAAACTAAACTGAAGCAGAAAGCTCGAAGCAGTAGACATTTTAAAAGTACTGTAAATAAAGCTCCTCTAAACATGCAACTTGGTATGTCATCTTTGCATATCGTCAAGGCATAACACACAACTGGCGATGAAGATGTTGAATTTCAGTATTTGCAGTACTTTCCCTTTCTTCACTGGGGAATCCATCTGTGTTGTGGAATCGCTGAATTTCCGGGTTCAAGACCTACTTGCCCGCTAAAGCAATCCAGATTTACCAGCGACCGACAAGAAGGAGATACTTGTACGTTGCTTCAGAGCAGAAGGCCAGTGGAAATATGAGCAGCTAACAGAAGACATTTTAAACATTTGATATGTGCATTAAAAAAATATTTTTACCAAAGAAAAATGTGATGATCGAACGAATTACATTCCCCCAGAGATGGCAGATGGCCCATCACCATCAGATACCCTAAATTCTGCACCCAAATTCTGTAGGTATCATCAATACCCAACGCCATGACCAAATCAACGGAAAAACTCACGCATAAAGTGGATCCATTTCCCAACAGCATGCAGGTCATGGAAGAAGAGGGTTTTGTTAGTTCAACACATGGGGGTGGTCCTTCCTGTGAGTGAGATAAGGCAGGTATATACCATCACAGACAGTAACGCTTGCTTGAGATTGCCGGAATTTATTACCTCTCATTGGCAACAGCACAAAAGCATTTATATTGTGCGACAAACATTCTCTAACTCCTGCGACACACATCGTCAAGCTTATGATCACCCTTATTGTGGCTTTGCAAATGTTAACAGTTGTATTACTCATTAAAAAGTGTTACCCAAGAGAATTTCCCATCCTATGTCGCCAAAAGCAGAGACACTGGGGAAACCTTCTTCGATTTACCAGCTCTTCTTCGAGGGCAGCACGGTAGCCTGGTGGTTAGCACAATTGCTTCACAGCTCCAGGGTCCCAGGTTTGATTCCCCGCTGGGTCACTGTTTGTGCAGAGTTTACACGTTCTCCCCCTGTCTGCGTGGGTTTCCTCCGGGTGCTCTGGTTTCCTCCCACAGTCCAAAGATGTGCAGGTTAGGTAGATTGGCCATGCTAAATTGCCCTTAGTGTCCAAAATTGTCCTTAGTGCTGGGTGGGGTTACTGGGTTATGGGGATTGGGTGGAGGTGTGGACTTGGGTAGTGTGCTCTTTCCAAGAGCCGGTGCAGACTCGATGGGCCGAATGGCCTCCTCCTGCTGCACTGTAAATTTTATGTAATTATCTTGTCTTCAAACATGAAGCCCTGCCAGAGCATACATTAACGTGATCAATGACACTATGTACAACACTATCCTTCCATATTTACCAGATTAGGGGAGATTAAAGGGTCCTGTCATGCTCCTCGCTTCAACATGTCAATTCTGCCAGTTCTGCCAAACCTAAGATGGTTTCAATCTATGCCAGAGTGCCACAGGAGCTGAGATGACGTGAAGTGGATGGTATCATTGAGCAAACAGAGTCTTCGCCGTGGACATTGAAGCTAGTCATTGCTTAATATAAAAATGGTCAACGTAAAGTATGCATTGACCTTCAGGTAAAACAATCATTCCAGAAAAGTATCCATTCCTACAATCCAAGAACAATCGGTATCATTTCATGTCCCCACAGTTTTCACAAAGTTCAAATGCGATGGTGCTATCTTCAGAAACCACTAGCGGAGCAAAGCCAATGGGTAAGATCTAGCAGCCCAGTTTGTCCTGGGCGCAAATCCTGCTTTGGCCGCTAAATCTCATGAGAGGGCCAAAACAGAATTTGCGCCAGCGAGATCTCGGTACAGCGATTGGTTTAATCGCGCCCAGGATATTTAGAAGACCGTGATTATGAGGATGCATTTCCTTTTATAATGACTGTGATATTGATCATCCAGCTCATCAAACTGATCATGTAGATCCACGTGCTCATGATTCATAGATCTCAGTGCTGTCATCAGCAGCCTTCATATTGCAAAGTCTATTACTGTACTTAGAGAAAAGAGACATGCGAGCAGCATAGCTGCACAGTGGTTAGCACTGCTGCCTCACTATGCCAAGGACCCAGGTTCAATTCCGGCCATGGGTGACTGTGCGGAGTTTGCACGTTCTCCCCGTGTCTGCGGCAGTTTCCTCCGGGTGCTCCGGTTTCCTCCCAAAGTCCAAAGATCTGCAGATTAGGTGGATTGGCCATGCTAAATTGGCCCTTAGTGTCCAACGGTGTATAGGTTAGGTGGGATTATGGGGTTGCAGGGCAGTGGCCTAAGTAGGGTGTTCCTTCAGAAGGTCAGTATAGACTCGATGGGCCGAATTACCTCCTTCTGCACTGTATGAATTCCATGTTGAACTCTAAGAAATTACTTAACGTACATATGCTTGTTGTTTATGATGATTCATTTTAAAATAAAATCCCTTAGTTTAACAATGGGTGGGAATATAGTATTCAGTTGTTCGTTATTTGATTAGGTGTCTGTTGACTCCTCCCTGTTCTGTGCAACTTTCGTCACGCCTGGGTGGTTAGTGAGAATGATGTATTAAACAAAGTAAGAAGCTTTGAGCATGGGAACAAACATTTTAAAAGCATGATTTTAATAAATGCCACTTACTGTAGACACAGAACTTGGTGTGTCATCTCTGCATATCTCCAAAACATAAATCACAACAAATATGAAAACATGACATTGTTGTCTCGTCTAATCAGGTTTATGCATGAAAATGGGTCAGTGTTAGGACTATGGGCAACAAATTCATGCAAAGAAAACTCTTGTAGGTGCAGTGTTCGGACAGGAGGAAAACCAAGTATATTTACATTTTACATGGATCAGAACTGAAATCAATTAACAGAGAAACAGGCCTTGTGTTCTAATTCATAATTCCCGGATTCTTCACAGAGGTGTAGGACATGTGTCAAGCGGGCCCAGCCAACCACACCCACATGGTCTGGTCCTTCCCCAGACTCAATGGGTTTTGGACGACATTCTTGTGAGGTTATGTAAAGGATTGTGGGGATTAAGATGGAGCCTTGCCCATTTGTGCGCTCTTCGGGGTGTTAGAGCACCCAGAGCTCTTCACAGGGAAAACAATGGACGCCCTGCCCTTCGCCTCCCTGGTCGCCCGGCAGAGAGTTCTGCGAGGATGGATGTCGGCAGGGCCACTCAGTCCCACGGTGTGGCTCTCAGGCCTGGTTGAATTCCTGAAGCTGGAGAAAATAAAATTCTCAATCAGAGGATCTGAGGAAAGATTCTCCGATTCGTGGAACAAAATCTACCAACCTCTTCGAAAACCTGTTCATAACCTGCAACTAAGGGAGGGGAGGCGGAGAATGGACAGGAGAGGAGGGGTGGGTGGGTGGGGGGTACGGGGTGGGGGGGTGGGGGGCAAGGAGGGAGAACAGCTGGGGGGAAGGGGGGAGGGCACATAACACAGAGGAGAAATGGGAACACCGGTCCTACACCTGGAGGGGCACAAGCCCTGCCCACACGTAAAAGACCAGGGAGACAGAGCACCTGTCTCATCCTCGGTAATCGATGGACTAATATGACTCCTTCTGTCACTGTAAATAATATATTCTCTTTATTATGCACACCATTGTAAATAAAGAAATGCTATGACTGCTGTGGTTTGTAAATTTTGATATAAAATACTAAACCTTCAATAAAAATACTTTTTTTTTTTTAAATCATAAAGCCCCAAGGATCATGACACAAATCATGCAGAAATAATGAAAGTTAATATCATATTACATCATGAGAATAGAGGGAGCGATTCAGCAGACTCAAGCTAAAGTACGTTGAACAGCGCATTTAGCAGACTATTTCCCAGCGGCTGCAACCCTGCTCTCCAACAGCCCTTTACCGTTTCTTTTTGCCGCGGGGAGTTTCTCTCTGCCAAGGCTGCACCTAGAGGGATTTCAAGGGCACCTCGGCACCGGGTGTCATTTTGTCCTGAAGCCCCTCACCCTTCCCCAACCATGGGGAGGCTCCCGGGAACCACCCCTTACTCCCCCTACCTGGCAAGGCATCTCCTGGGCCTGGCCCCGGTAATGTCAACCTGGCACCTGGGCATCCTGACACTGCCAGTGTGGAACCCTGGCAGTGCTCCGGCACATTGGCAGTGCCATCTGGGATCCCTGACCTTGCCAGACTGGCACTGAAAGGGTGCCCAGCTGGCACTGCCAGGATGCCAGGCTGAGAGTGCCAAGGTGCCTGGGCACCAGGGGAAGTGCCAGGCTACCACTCTGCCCTGCCCCCAACAAGCATGGGTCCTCCAATCGCCTGGGAGACTTCCCCAGGTGCTGTCACGACAGGTCCAAGGTCGTGTGGACCAGTACTAAACGGTGCCCTGGCATGGTCTCCCATGCGTGGCTGGTGAGTCCCAGGCGCCGGGTGAATCTGGCATCCGTGTATTTAAATGAGCCGTAAGCAAGGGCAAGATCCAGATCGCGCCAGGTGGAGCGAGTCGGGTGACTCGGGTGAGGCTTCGCACCCGGCGCGGAGCCCGATTTGGGGCTCACGCATGATTCCCCAGTTGCACCCGGATCCGCATCTGGTGGAACAGGGTGGCTGAATCGCACGCAGGATATAACACACCATTTTGTCCTTCTTCAAAATCTGGATTAGACCATAGTTAGAATACTATCTTCTGTTTCCGTCCCACCCCATCCCTGCCATATGGAGGATGATAGCTCCAGAAAGGGAGCCAAAAGAATAATTTCCTCACTCAACAACATTAATTCCTTTGAAGCTTAAGAAGGTACATCTATTTCCTTTAGAGATGAATAGATATCAAAATTGAAGGATATAAATTGTTAAACGACTGGATTTTCTTCCTGAAATAGACAGACAAAGACGAGGGGTCATACATATAAGATATGCAGGGATGGAGCCAGTTTAGATGTTCGCCAACTCTTCTCTTCCTAGAGGTCATTGGACCTTTAAAATAAATGCTGGCTTGGGCGATGCTATTCTTAGCATACATAGTTCAAGAGAGAGTGCTGGTTAGGCTGGAGATTACCTTGTATAAAATGCTAGGTGAAATATCAGGTAATACAAAACTGGTCAACCTGCTGCCCTCTGCTATGGTGTCTGTTTATAAGCCTGAAATAGAAAACATAGGTATCAGAGAGAGTTAAAGTAGGAAGGAAATGCGGAAACCATGCTTTGGCAGAAGGTTTAGTACATCTGCTGTGAAATGGGGAAAATAAGTTTGCAATGCAGCAGTCAGTCCTGACATCTCTCTATTCTGTGTGCTAGAGGCTAACACATGGATGAGATTAGGTCAGTACAATTATGTAAGCCAATGCTAAGCGAGCAGGAGGTGTCTGCTTAAAGCAATTTAAACATAATTTGTGCAGATAATTACGGTATGTTTGGAGACAGCACATCTAGCTTATGTTACCTGTATTCTGGAAAATGTGTAAATATTTATAACCATGCAAATTCATCGTACCTTCCTCAGGTCACCTACATTGCAGACAAAATGAAAGAGGCAGGGCAACATTGCCACCTACTGGTGTAGTAACATATCGCATGTAAAGGTCATGGCAATAATCACAAAATCGATCCGTTTAGAGCAAGGTCACGCAAAATTGCTTAGTCACAGTCTGTAAGACCTATAAATATGGACCAATTTCAGTTGTTCTTTGCTATTTGACATTTGCAATTTGCTTGTATTGATTAGCTGTTTCTAGATACCAATTGCTATCCTACCCGTAAGTATATAGATGGGACTGCCTTAATTGACAATTGATTTAAATAAAACTATAAAGTTCATTTATCTGAACGTATGTAATTTTTATTGTTGTATTAAATTTGTAGATCGATCTCCTGTACCAGATTTCAACCAAAGAGAATTAGGACAGGAATTTCCTGATTTTCCTGCCTAATTGTCCTTGGATTTTATTGGTGGAGCTCTCCCATTTTGAGACTAAGTGCGGTGGCAGCGGCTCTGGCAGCACCTGTCATGCTGATCAGAATAGCGGAATCCCGTGTTAGATTATTCACACTATTTATGCACAAGCGAGTTCCCGTCTGACTCACCTGGCAGGCTGGCAGCTGATTCGTCAGTCTGCCCCCGGTTAATGGCTTCAAAGGTCCTGGCATCATATTTAAATACAAGTAAGTCCAGCACATTCAAATCACTCTCTCCAGCCCACCTGTCTTCACCAGACCTTCTGGTATGTCAGCAACCCAGAGGAAACAAACCAGCAGCCTCAAGAGGGAGGCCACACTTGGAGTATAGTGTTCAATTCTGGTCGCCACACTACCAGAAGGATGTGGAGGCTTTAGAGAGGGTGCAGAAGAGATTTACCAGAATGTTGCCTGGTATGGAGGGCATTAGCTATGAGGAGCAATTGAATAAACTCGGTTTGTTCTCACTGGAACGAAGGAGGTTGAGGGGAGACCTGATAGAGGTATACAAAATTATGAGGGGCATAGACAGAGTGGATAGTCAGGGGCTTTTCCCCAGGGTAGAGGGGTCAATTACTAGGGGGCATAGGTTTAAGGTGAGACGGGCAAGGTTTAGAGTAGATGTACGAGGCAAGTTTTTTACGCAGAGGGTAGTGGGTGCCTGGAACTCGCTACCGGAGGAGGTAGTGGAAGCAGGGACGATAGGGACATTTAAGGGGCATCTTGACAAATATATGAATAGGATTGGAATAGAAGGATACGGACCCAGGAAGTGTAGAAGATTGTAGTTTAGTCGGGCAGCATGGTCGGCACGGGCTTGGAGGGCCGAAGGGCCTGTTCCTGTGCTGTACATTTCTTTGTTCTTTGTTCTTTTGTAAGAGGGAGTCTACTGCTCGATTCAACTATCCTTCCCCAGAGCCCATCACCTGCGAGGTGCCCACTGTATCTGGGGTCTTTTTCCATTCGCTTTCAGTAAACATGTTATCCCTTTGATCCTCTTGTTTGTAAGTTTTTCATGCAGCTTTTTGGGTATCCAGCTTCCCTCCCCTCGGTCTTCCCTCTGCCTTCCATTATTCATCTTCTTCATCCACCTTCTTGCCTCTCTGCCTGCCATCATGAGCCCTCGCTTTCCCCACTCACCTCCTTAAACAGCCCTCCTTCCACGTCGCCACCCCCTCGTCTTGGTGAGGTCAACTCCCCCCCACCTCCCTCCCCCCTCAGCCCCAAACCCTCACATCACATTGCACCTCCGGTTGAACTTTGGACCTTGGTTGTGGTGCCTGCATGAGTCTCGCAGCACAGCACAGTGCTGTCCAGGTAAACACTGGTATGCGGAACCAGGGGAGGAGGAGACTCCTGTACACACCAACTCCAGGCACATTATTGATCTGACTCGGTCAAACAGGGGGACCAAGATTCAACAGTATGGTGCCCTCCATGAAGACCAGCTTGGCATGAAGATGGAGGCAGGAACTGATATGCCTCAGCAGAGTGGTGTTCAGCACATCTGGAGCAGCACAGGTCGATGGCAGAAAGTTGTTATACTCACCCCAAAGTCTCAGCTGAACTGAAGACTTCTTTGTGCACGTCACTCATTAGCAATCGTGTTTGACGCCAACGTAAATTCCCACTGGCATCACGGAAGATTCAACGTCCTGATGGAATGCCGGTGGAGAGCTGTTTTGATAAGTATTCATGAGACAAAATGAATGCAAATGGTGTTTGCGCCACTTCTAAGTGGGAAGAGTGACCCTACCATTAATCCGCCATTGGGAGAATTGCAACAGCGGATTTCTGACTTTTTGGCTCCCGCCAGATTCACTGCATATGTTTCTGCCGTCAAACACACCATGGGATGGTTGGAAGAATTATAGAATCCCCACAGTGCAGAAGGAGGCAATTTTGCCATAGAGTCTGCACTGACCCTTCGAAGGAGCACCCTACTGAGGCCCATTCTCCTACCCTAGCCCCATATCCCCAACTAACCTGCATATCTTTGGACACTAAGGGGCAATTTAGCACAGCCAATCCACCTAAACTACCCATCTTTTGACTGTGGCAGTTAACCATAGCAACCGGAGGAAACCCACGCAGACATAGGGACAACGTGCAAATTCCATACAATCACCCAAGGCCGGAATTGAACCCAGGTCCCTGGCACTGTGAGGCAGAAGTGCTCACCACTGTGCCGCCTTATATGCTCGTCGTCTGCGTGTTTATCTTGGTTGCTTGTGAGTACAGGGTATTTAGGTTTCATGCTCCAGGCATCGCGAATGTGTGGGACAGGCTTAATGGACCAGACTCTCTTCCCCTGCCCATCATTTAATTTGCATGCAAAGTTTATTAGCTGCAATTATCGTAATGCGATGCCTCTCCTAGTTAAATTGTAATGAAGAACTTAATTGAGACGAGACAGTCTGCCAGTGAAAGGAAACTAACTTCCCCGCTATGGACTGTAATTTTTAAAGAAATGTATCTGCTGTGCAGAGTGCATTACAACCATGTTCATCAAGCCAAATAGAGGGGGGGGTACGGTGGCGCAGTGGTTAGCACCGCTGCTTCACTACGCTGAGGACCCGGGTTCGATCCCGGGCCCAGGTCACTGTCCGTGTGGAGTTTGCACATTCTCCCCGTGACTGCATAAGTCTCACCCCCACAACCCAAAGATGTGCAGGGCAAGTGGATTGGCCACATTAAATTGCCCCTTAAATGGAAAAAAAAGCATTGGGTACTTGAAATTAAAAGAAAGAAAAACAAATCAAGCCAAATAGACCAGTGACTCTTTTCCTATTCCTAGATGGCAGCATCTGTGGAGCGGGAAAATGGAGTTAATATTTTGTGTCCACCTGACTCTTCTTTGGAACTAAAGGGTTGGATTATAAACTGTATAAGAGAGGGTGGAATAGCTGGAACAGAGACTAGTGAGAGCTGGGAGAGATTGCAACAAAGGTGTAGTAAAAGTTAAGAACAAATGGCAGATGGCCCTATGGGGGAGGGCGATGGAGGGTTTTCGCATGGGAAAATAAAAATGTTTCGGAGGTTATGATGGAGGAGAAACTTCACAGTTGAATGCTGGTGAACTCTGTATTGGATCCTGAAGGCTGTAACAGCCGACTCGGAGGTTAGGTGCTTCTCCTTCAGTTTACGCTGGGCATTGCAGCAGGTCAAAGTCAGACATGCGGGCATGAGTGCCTCATCTTTATATGTTTGTATTTCAAGTCGTTGAACATTTTATCGTACCATCTAGGAAATGCAATTACAATAATAATGATAATAATCACTTATTGTCACAAGTAGGCTTCAATGAAGTTACTGTGAAAAGCCCCTAGTCGCCACATCCTGCGCCTGTTCGGGGAGGCTGGTACGGGAATTGAACCCACGCCGCTGGCATTGTTCTACATTACAAGCCAGCTGTTTTGCCCACTGTGCTAAACCAGCCCCTGACTTGTGCTTTTGAATTTTAACACATCAAATGCCAGTAATAGTATCTAGACCCTCACTAAAGTACAAATAATTATACTTACAGCAAAGGATTTCATATGACTTTTGTACTGACAAAGGTATCGAGAAGCAGTGTGATATTGCATTTTGTGCTGTATCCTATTGATATAGTCAGGGACTACTCTCTACATGCATTTATTTTTTTGGTAATGTACTCCACTTTTGTAAAAGGTTCTCACTATTTAGAATCATAATCCCTACAGTGCAGAATTAGTAGAATCATTTACAACCACATTAACAGTGGAGAAAAATATTGCGTATTGTATTTCAAGACTAATTTTCAAGAAGGAAATCAAGACATAAAATGGCAAATTTAGAAACGATTCTGAAGAAAGAGGGGAAATTACAAATAAATCTGGTAATGAAGCATGTCTGATTATAATATTCTCAACGTAATAACAATATTCCAAAGCCATTTAAAAGTTTTGTCCAACTTGTACATAAAATCCACAGCATTACCAGTTTTACCAGTAAGAATTCACATTTCAGAGTGGCCTCAATGTGAAGTAATTATGATCCAGCTCTGAACGGGCACATGAGGTTATATTAGACAACACTCTAGTACTGATACAAATGCTTATTTAAGTATTTTAACAAGCATATTCACAATGTTTTTCAGTGCATAATGGTACTGTTCCATTATCCACTATGCTACACTGTACCAGATATAATCCCTGGTCTGCAGTGAGTTAGAAAAGAAAATCAGCAGTAGATTTGACTGCAGTTGACTGAACTGGGGAAATCTGGCAATATTCTTGCCTCAAAATACCATCCTTTAACTCCTGTCAGAGAAATTGCACAGAAGCAGTTATTGAATAAATACATCAGTAGGTTTAAATGTGATGCCCTCAGTCTGTCAGCACTCAGTTGGCACAAGCATAGCGAATGGTCAATTGGATGAGATAAGCATGATGCCATACCCCACAAAGACTCAGCTTCTTTGGAAAAGGATTGTGAAAATCCACAATGAAATCATGAACATCAGAAATGTTAATCAAATTTACGATCACCTTTATAGGACATAGAAAACACATTACCAGTGAACACATATGCTATATTCCAGGAATGTTAAGAAAAATCATGACAAAGCTGGAGTATTAAATGGACAGAAAATATCAAATGCCTTTAATGTAAATTTGTACCAGTTGATCTTGACTGTGAACTGTAAAAAATCTGCCTGAAAATGCCCTTCATACATTCACAAGGATGTAACTTGCGCAATTAAAGTAATTAGTTGCCATTGAAATTCAGGCTTCCAACTAGTGTGATGAATCTAAGAAATTGTTATATTTCATACTTGTTGCTGTAATGTTATTTAAAAAGCTGGGTAAGATACATACAGACCGTGTATCTGCTAAAGCTGTGTTTGAGGTGTTTTAGGTGTTGTAAAAGTGAATTAATCCTGATTTTGCACGAGGAGTGTTCTGCTAATGAATTTGAGAAGCATTTACTTGTTTACGGATAGCTGGCTAATGGAATATTGTTTTGGTTTGGAGGTTCCTTGGATGAGATAATTTATGCTTTGGGTGCAGCTGATGTGATTAAGGGGCGGAGCCAGGTCTGTCTGACAAGAAGTGTCTTTTAACTTAGTTCTGAAAGTCTCTCTCTAAGGTCTTTGCACAGAGAAAAGCAAGTAAATCCTTTTTCTTAGCTTTATTTCTAAGTGCCATTTGGACTATATTGGTTTGCTCAATTGGTATATTTAGTGGCAGATTTAAGAAGTGAGTTCTTTCTTTGATTTAAGAACTGTTAACTGTAAAGGTTTGTTGTTAATGTGGTTAATTCTGCATTTAAATTCAAGTTTGTTTTGATGTAAATCAAATCAGATGCATTGGACAGTCTAATCGCTCCTGTGGTGCAGTCACCTTTCCTCATTGTTTTACCAATTGCAAATATTTGGGTTCTCATCCGGGATCTAACACTAGCTGAACCACAAGCTATTTAAAAGCATGAGCAATATGGCGGAGCTCTACAGGGGCCCGGCACGGAGGAACATAGGCCCCACCGTGGCATTAGCCCACCCACTGATCGGCACATTATAATTTTATTCTGCTAATTATGACAGTGCTGATATAATCCTGGGATTTAGGAGTTAAGGCTAACATTTTATTAAGTTGAGTGTCATTTGGTAGTCAGCAACTGTCTAATTTAATTTGATAGAACAGCAATTATTCAAATGATTTTAACCAACATTGTCATCTGCATGTGTTTAGAGTTAATCCTCCCATATTTATGTTAGACAACCAATTGCGGGGAATCACTTTGAATTCTGATGTTTAAAGGTATAATTAGTCCAGCATCAGATGGCTTCCGATACTTCGTCGTCAACACATATTTAATATATGCAAAACTATGCCAGAAAAACAAAACATCCTCATTGAAATCTTACAGAAGTCCATTATGATGTCTCTTAAAATAAGCCCATTTTTGTGTTGTCCATTGTGGAGGCCCCCCCCCGGAGTCCGATCCCCCCGCCCTCCCACCCACCAGGACGGCCCCCGCAGCCAGACCGCTGAGGTCCCGCCGGGTAGAACCATACGTAACCCACGCCGGCGGGACTTGGCAAGGACTCGGCCCGTCGAGGCGTGGAGAATCGCCGGGGGAGGCACTTTCAACGGCCCCCGACCGGCGTGGCGGCGACCTCACGGGCGCGATTGGTGCCGATTCTCCAGTCGCCGGAGAATCGGTGGCCCGGTGTCGGAGATGCGTGGCGCGATTCTCGCGGGGCGCGAGGCTCCAGCGCTGGGTCCGAGAATCCCGGCCGTAGTCTTTCAGATGACATGATAAATCAAGGCCCCATCTGACTGCAAGAGGGGATGTAAATCTTGGCCAATCTTTATCTCTCCATCACCAACACAAAAATGGGTTTTCTGGCTGTGGTCACATTGTTGTTTGTGGGAGCTTGCTAAGTACAAAATTGGCTGCTGTAGGTTTTCCTACTTACAACTGAAACCATATTTCAAAAGTACTTCATTCGCTGTTCAACGCTTTGAGGTGTCGGATAGTTGAGGGAAACGCTGGATAAATGCAACTGTTTTTTGATGTTCCTTAAACTAAATTAAAGTCATGCAAAAATACATCCATGCTGATCTATTGAAATTGCTCCATTGAAATTATTGGATAATTTGATTTTTATTTTCAAAGAGAAGTTTAAATTGAAATAATTAGGTGGGTTAATGTTGTGTGGGAGTTGTATTATTGGATTTATAATCCAGAGACCTGCACTAATTACTTACTGTTTTTCAATATGCTGGATTGTGCGTGAGCTTCGCTAGAGGCTTACAAGGAATTCTCCAAATTGAACTTAATTATCCAGTTAAGTGATTGGGCGAATCCACTATTGGGACAAGTGTGCTGACCTGATGATCCAGGAAGTAATAACTTTGGGTCAGAGCATTAATCTCCTCCAGATCAATGCCAGATGAAGCGGCCTTGCGGAGCTGGAGAGGACAGCAGCAAACCAGTGTGACCTCAGCTTTGCTGGATGGAGTGACCACAATAATTGGAACATTGCTTCCCGACTGATAATTCCGCAGGATCATGGCTGACCATCTCGGATGGGTCACGTGGACTGGGCAGGGTGAAGGGCCATCCAATGGTAAAATAACTAACCTGTGTAAATATTGGAAAGTCAGGTGGCAATCCCTTAGCTATCCATTTAATTAGTACAGTAACTTTGAGTCTGGCTCCCGAACTCAGGGCATCTACTTGGACTCGACTTTGGCTTCCCGAGCACCCCAGGAAACTTATTTTCAGATTTTAGTTAAACATTTCCCTCCCTTATTGATTTCTGCTTGTTCTGGTTTATCGTTTTCCCGCTTCTCATTTTACCATTTTGAATTTGGTCTCTGCAGGTATTTTTCACATTTTCGATTAATGATTTCCTACCATGTATTAATTTTTTTCAGCTTTTTAGTTCACTGTGTAGCCATCTGGGATGGCCACTTCCAGAATACAAAATGGATGTTTCCAAAGATTGCAGGGAACTATAGACAATGCTAAGAAAGCAAGCAGGCACAGAGCCTGTATGCATATTGGAACCGCAGCTCCCAGACGAGACTGAAACTGTAGGTCTATTAGCATATTGATGGCCCATCTCCGGGAACAAAGGGGAGATACTCAAGTAACCGATCTGGCTCCAGATACCGCGGCGACAGTTCCCCAAACCGAAAGCACAAACAAAGCCAGGCCAACGGCCACCTAGGACACGCCCAGCCATCAGGGCACCCACCCCTTTATTGGTCAAGATCAATACGAGTGATCAAGATACGGCCCAATTGATTGGGGCCAAGTTCAAGGCCCGCCCAAAAGCACGCGAAACCCCTTCGGGTGTAAGAAGAAAGCCCCAGGAGAGAATCGCTCTCTTGGAATCGGCTCTCAAAGCGGAGAGACCCTTCCACCAGCTACACAAGCAAGTAAGTCCAAGGTCAACGCTCGCTACCAGACGGACGACCTTAGCTGTTCTCTTGTACCACTTCGACCCCAGCAGTCTCAGATCTGAAAAATGGCCATTGTTCCTCTGACTGAGTGGGCACCCGAAGCTAAGTATAGGCTTTAGCGTTAGAGATAGTTTAGTCTGTGGTATTTCGTGTATGAGTAGACATTGCTGTGTATGTAAATAAATAGTATTGACTTTGAACTAACTAACTGATGTATCGGCTCTTTGATCAGTATTCGGGTTTGAACCTTGTGGCGGTATCGAAAGATACCTGGCGACTCTAAAGCAAACGTAATTAGGATTAAGGAAGGCGACCATATTGATCACCATATTTATAACCAAATAAAGAGAGCAACAGCTGTTTCTGAATTTTAGTTCACCGTTCTTCCTTTTGCATGCATTGTTTTGACATTTTGGTTAATCATCACCCACATCTTGGACATTTTTATTGGAAATGGATTCACACCGTGACAGAATTGTTGCTCAGCAATCGCAACAGGATTCACAATCAGTAAACCAAAACTACTCGTTTTTTTGTATCACCATTCTTGTTATAACATTGGATAATTTTATAAAGGAGAAGTGCTTTCATTGCATTATAGGAGTCTGTAGAATTTCTCTCACATGGGAGAAGGACCTCAGAAGAAAGGACGTCCATCTAGACCATGAGATCAAATCCTACCAAGTCAGCTGGAGTGTTTGAATTGAGTTTAAAATTATAGAAGGAGGACATTTGGCTGATTAAGCCTGTGCCACCTCTTTGAAAGTGCAATCCAATATGGAGCCCCACTTTGATGTTTATTCTCCATAGAGCTGTATCTATTCCTTCACAAATTCCATTCTGTTTTGGAAGTTACTATTGAATCTGCTTCCATTGCTCTTTCAAACAGTTGAATCCAAATCCTAACAACTCGCTGTAGAAAGACAAAACCCTCAAAATTGTATCCTCTGGTTACATCCACCTTTTCAATGAAACCCGTTTCTTCCCATCTACATGATCAAGGCACTCCAGAATTTAGAACATTGGAAATTTTAAAATCTGCAAATAAATGTTGATATCAGAAGTGACCAAAACTGGTTCACCATTGTCCTTTTCACTTAGGCAAGGAGATTTTTACAAATCTTTTCTTTTTACAAATTTTAGAGTACCCAATTCATTTTTTCCAATTAAGCGGCAATTTAGCGTGGCCAATCCACCTACACTGCACATTTTTGGGTTGTAGGGGCAAAACCCACGCAAACACAGGGGAAATGTGCAAACTCCACACGACAGTGACCCAGAGCCGGAATCGAACCTGGGACTTCGGTGCCGTGAGGCAGCAGGGCTAACCCATTGCGCCACCGTGCTGCCTAGATTTTCCATCCTTAACCGGTCTGTCCGATATGTGACTTCATATCAGTAATGGCGTATTCATATGTATGGTATCAGTAATACCATATCAGTATGGTTCATTCTTAAATGCCCTCTGCAATTGGCTCTAAAACTATTCTGATATATGAAACGCCTACATGCAGAACCTTCTCAAGGTGACTAAGGATGCACAAGAAAGGTTGGCCTTGCCAGTGGCACCTATAATGCCTGAATGAATTTTTTAAAAGCTGTTATAATGGAACATATTTTCCATAAAGGGAGATGTCTCAAGCATGTGTACTTGCTTTACTTATCAATACCGTTATGAACTAATTTTTATTTTCTTCAATCATGATTTTAGCTTCTTTCAGATAAGATAGATTCTTTCAGATGTAAATGCATGAACCAACTTTGACAATTCTTGTCAAAGTGGTGGCACAATGGTCAGCACTGATGCGTCACAGCGTCAGGGACCCGGATTCAATTCCGGCCTTGCGTGACTGTCTGTGTGGAGTTTGCACGTTCTCACCCGTGTCTGCGTGGGTTTCCTGCGGGTGCTCCGGTTTCCTCCCACAGTCCAAAGATATGCAGGTTAGCTGGATTGCCCAGGCTAAATTGCCACCTACTGGGCGACGGGGGAGTGGGCCTGGGTAGGGTGCTCTTTCGGTGGGGCGGTGAAGATTTAATGAGCCGTATGGCCTCCTTCTGCACTGTAGGCATTCTATGTTCTTATGTTCATGAAACCGTCAGGTATAATACCGTGAGTAGGGCTGGAGCAATTGTGTTTAATTAAGTTAGCTGACATATTTTTATTTTGGATTACAGCAGACACCAAAATGCCAGTTGCATGGTCTACCTTTTTGGGTCATGACAAGGTCATGCGCCATGAAATTCCTGCCTTCATATATCTCAGTCATATATCTAAAACATTTATACCAGTCAAGTTTTTTATTAGTTCTGTAAACCTTTAAGCGCTTTCTACATCGGCATGTTTGTGTTCTTGTAAAGGACAGCGTCTACGGGAGCAAAGCATCTCCTCAATGTAGCACTGAAATGTCAGCCTGTATTATGTACCTGGGTCCTGGAGAGAGCGTGGAACCACAACCTTGTAGCTTAGAGGCAAGGGCTGCCAACTGAACAATGCTGAAAAAGGGAATATGAGCCAAAATCAAATCTAAGTTATGCCTTAATGCATGATAAAGGTCATTATCTTTTAGCCCATGTTGACATATTCACTGATGCACAAAATCATCACTGAGGCAACTTACTTCCACATCTATATCATTGCCCAACACTACCTGTACCTCAGAGATCTCTGCGCTCTTCCAATTCTGGCCTTTTGCATCTCCTTAATTTTAATGATTTTGCTGTTGGTGACCATGCCTTCAGCTTCTTTGGCCCTAAGCTATGTAACTCACTTCATAAATTTCCTTACCTCTCTATTGTCCTTTATGAAGCTCCTTAAAACCCATCTATTTGACCAAGCTTTTGATCATCTAGCCTAATATCAACTAACGTGGCACAGTGTCTAACTTTGTTTGATGGCTGTGGTTGTTGGAGGTCACATATCTCAGTCCTAGGACATTATTGGAGGATTTCCTCAGGGTAGTGCTCTCAGCCCAGCCATCTTCAGCTGCCTCATCAATGTACTTCCTCCAAGGTTGGTGACGGGGATGTTTGCTGCCGATTGCAGAATATTAATTACCATTCTCGACTTCTCAGCTGCTTAAGTGGACAATTTCTATATTGTGGAAGGGAAGTAAATGAGTTACCAATTTAGAAGCATGCTGGGAATATTAACTATATTTTAACACTGATTTTGAGCGAAAATAAGGAGGCGAAGTAATGTAAACCAAATACTGTTTAGTATGTGGTACTGGCCTTATTATGATAATAAGTTGTTCATCCGAAGGACAATAAAATGCGTACTCGAATTGTTTTTAAACCAAAGGCAAAACATTCATACTTCCTCTTGCGTATGTTCCCAAGCTTTATCTCTTCAAAGTTGTTTATTTCAACCTATAAATATAATGGTTTTTGACTGCATAACTCAGAGTGCAGTGCCTTGGCTTTGCAGCTGAAACACTCACTCTCCACAAGTATATTTGTGTAAACAAATTTCCTTAAATTGAACCTCGAGGAATTTGTCTTTATTATGATTTCCACAAAATATATGCAACAAAATCTGAATATTCAGGCTTGGACTGATAAGAACCAAGTAATATTCATGCCACACAAGTGCCAGGCAATAACCATCTCCAACAAGAGAGAATCTAACCATCTCCCCATGACATTCAATGGCACTATCATCACTTAAGACCCCACTATCAACATCCTGAGGGTCACCGTTGATCAGAAATTTAACTAGGCCAGCCATATAAATACTATGGCTACAAGAACAGGACAGAGCCTGGGAATCCTGAAGCTAGCAGCTCACCTCCTAACCCACCAAAGTCTGTCCACCATCTCAAGGCACATGTCAGCAGTCTGATAGAATACTCTCCACTTACCTGGAAGAGTGAAGCCCTGCTATCCTAGACAAAGCAGCTTGTTTGATTGGTCGCCCATCCACCACCTTCAACATTCACTCCCTCCACCATCAATGCACAGTGGCATCAGCATGTACCATATATGTGATGCACTGCACCAATTAGTTGGGATTTCATCGAGAGCATTTTCCAACCTCGAAAGTAAGGGTCCTCCTGTTTGTTCCCCGTTTTTCTCCTTTCTTTTATTTATTTTGCTATCACAATTTTTGTCCATGGACAATTAATGGGCTGGCTCAAAGTGCTGGGCTTTGCAAATACTCAATGGTGATTGGTTCTGACTTTTCTGGAATGATCCTCTCACCCCAGTAAGTCTGAGTTGGTTTCAGTATTGCTTTGGGTTCAGAAGCTGGAGGAGCTACTCCGATTCTCTCCCACTCAGAAATGTTGAAATCTATCTAAAAATCACATTTCAGAACTTGTTTCTTTCCCCAATCAAGGTTGGGGGACATATTGGTGAAACTTCAGAAAGGAGTAAAATTAAAAACTTGGGCTAGGAGCTGGCTTTCAGGGAAGACAAAGGGTGGGATTCTCCGACCCCCCCGCTGGGTTAGAGAATCCCCGGGGGGCAGCGCAAATCCCACCCCACCGCCCCGACACCGGCTGCCGTATTCTCCAGTGCCGTTTTTCGGGCGGGGGCGGGATTCACTCCACACCGGTCGGGCCCCGATGGGCTTAGCGGCCATCCGTTCTTGGCCAGTCCCGCCGGCGTGTGTTACGCATGGTCCCACACGGCGGGACCTGACAGGTAAGTCGGCGGGGGCAGTCCTCGGTGTGGCGCAGGGGGATCCGACCCTGGGGGGCCCTTAACGGTGGCCTGGCCCGCGATCGGGGCCTACCGATCTGCGGGGCGGGCCTGTTCCGTGGGGGCACTTCTTCCTTCTGCGTCGGCCCCCGTAGGGCTCCGCTATGGCCGGCGCAGAGAAGACAACCCCCCTGCGCATTTGCCAAAATACGCCGGCGGTTCTGCACATGCACTAGATCACGCCGGCCCTTCGGCACATGCATGAATACGCCAATGCGCAAACACGCGCAGTCCCTTCGTCACCGGTTGGAGCGGCGCCAACCCCTCCGCCGTCCACCTAGCCCCTGGAAGTGCAGGGAATTCGGCACTTTCGGGGCTGTTGATGCCGGAGTGGTTGGCGCTGGTTCTCCCGTTGGCGTGGGGACTTAGTCCCCCAGAAGGGAGAATCCCGCTTAAAGAGTCTCAAGAAAACAAGCCTGAAGGTGATCTTTGAGTTGAGAGCCCAGTTTAACAAAGGCGAAAGTGCTTCTCTAGAATGGATCCTACTGCCCCTGAGTACTGAATGAATGTTTCTGCTGGAAGATCATTACCAAATGTACATTGGTGGCTTTGATCAGTCAGCGTGCTGGGAAGACAGTCTGCAGCAAATAATTCAACCTCAAAACAAAGACTTTTATATTTCTTTTTATTTTAATTCTCATTATTTTCACCCTTTTCCACCCCTTTCTGTTTGTTTGTCTTGTGTGTGTGGGTAGAGAGTGGAAGAGTTAAAGGGGGGTTATAGGTTAGCTTGCTTTTATTCCTTAATAATGACTGCATATCTCATCTTTGTTTCTGTGATAAATAAACAGCAAAGGTAAATAAGTAAACGTAAAGTTGTCATAGTGCCAGATGACCATAGGCTGCTCCCCCTTTTGAGGGGGAGAGCTGACTGGTGGTGGCTTAACCTGAGGATCATCACACCTCAAGCGAGGGGCGCCGTCAAGAAGGCGGGGCCTTCATGAATAACCTCAGCCAGTATGGGAATTGCTGCTGGCCCCGCTCTGCATCACAAACCAGCTGCCTAGCCAACCAAGCTAAACCGCCCCCCCCGCCCCCAAAAAGCAGCAGACACATGGGAACACCACCAATAAGTTCTCCTCCAAGCCATACACCATTCTGACTTGGAAATATATTACCATTTCTTCACCATCGCAGGATCGCGATGATGGAACTGAGGATGTACCTACACCACATGGACTGCAGCGGTTCAAAAATATGGCTCTTTACCACCTTCTCATGGGCATTTAGCGATGGACAAACGAATGCTGGTCTAAGCATCATTGAAAGAATGAATCGTTTTAAAAACCTGTGAACAGGTATTTAAAGTGGTGTCAAAGTGGTGTTGTTTCATATATAATTTTAGGATACAGAAAATTCAGTATGTCTTCAGTAAAATACTACTTCTGCCACCCTATGATGCTGAACTAGAGCGAGTATATTTCAAGGTCGGTATTTACAATTGGACTGATTGTTGTACCAAGAGTAGCAACAATAGATACATTGGTGACATTCTCCGCCTCGCGACGCTGCAAACCGCGATCAGGCGGACAATCGGACAGCTGGCCAAAAGAGAGGACTATGTCCGGCGCCGATTCGGACGCCATGCTCTGGTCCCTCAATGGTGGAAATCACGCGGTGTGTGATCTGTGCCGGTGGCGATATGCAAAACCAGCGCTTGCATATATTTAAATGTGATTAGAGGGTTGGACACAGTGTGCTCCTGCGATGCTCCGCTCCACTCAGGCGGAAGTCGCATAGGCGTGAATTACTACAAGTATTTACAAACGAGGACTGGGTGCCATGGCTGCGGAGGGGGTGCGGGAGGCTAATCAAACATTGAAAAACTGTTGAAAACTGTCGGGCTTGCTGGAGGGTGTCCGAGCCAGGTCCAATAGCGGGTGGTGACTTGGTGCCAGGTCCGTGGACTTGGGGTGTTACCCTCGGAGTCGGGGTGGTTTGACTCAGGCTGTCCGAGCCAGGTCCAATAGCGGGTGGTGACTTGGTGCCAGGTCCGTGGACTTGGGGTGTTACCCTCGGAGTCGGAGTGGTTTGACTCAGGCCGCCATTGCTGCAGTCTGTCTAATGCACTCCTGTGGTGCTAATTACAGGCTCCTGGGTACTCACACTGCTGAGTGCTGCCTGTGCCCTTTAAATGCTCAGAAGGCCTTTGGTCATCTGGGAGCCCATCCAGACCACCCCTCTGGACACCCTCATACCCCAGCTGTATCATCAAGGGCCAAGCTCAATCAGGAGCCCACTAGGTTTGCACTCAGAAGTGCTGCCCCATTGTAGAGGAAGCAGGGGATCAGCACCTCTCACCCCAACCAGAAGACACCAGCACCTAGGCGTTTGGAACCCTCCCTGGTTCTCTACCCTTCTCAGGGCAGGGGACTCATCAGCGACCCCCAACCCTCTGGATCACCAGCTGTCTCCTCCTGGTGAGATTGGCAACACTGATTGCCTCTGTCACCACCTCCCAGGCAATGTTCAGAAGGGCAGGCTTGAATCTGCGGCACTTGCTGGGGAAGAGGGTGTCCCTCTGCTCCTCACTGGCAAGGAGCTGTGAGTCCACCTCAGACTCCCAACCTCTGGGGGTGCAAGTCTTCTCTGAGCCATCTTTGTGGTTATAGTGCGTGAGTGGAGTGCTTAAAAACAGCTCCAGCTGCCAACTCTTTGTCGCTAACTCCAGTCCCAGCAGGTAGAACACCCACTGGGCGGGCAATTGCTCGGAATTCATGCCAGCAGAGTTCTGGCCCTTTAGCATGTCCTGAATTGCTCCATAAATAATATCTCCAACGGGAACGTTAACCAATTCAGTGCTGCCGTCAACACGGGGAATTTTGCCCACTGTGTCATCTGGTGGGTTCTCATCTACCATCTGTAACTAATTTTCAAGTACATCATCTGAAGTGAAAGAATATAGTCAGAGATCCCCAGATAAAGATCCCCAGATTTTCACTAAGACAACACATTTTTCCTGGTACCTTGTCATTTTATTAGCTGGGTTAGTTAACTCTTCTGACTATATTAGCACAATTTATAATAACATCTGTTTAGCATAGATGAATTGGTGGCTTAATTTTCCTGAAAAGATATCTCAGAAAACATTGACCCGTAATCAAAAACGGAAAGATCTTTCACCATCCACATTGTTCGAGTCGAACACATCTGCAGCATTCATGCAGGCAACCTGCCAAATATTAACCATGCATGTGCCAAGCAGGATAATTTTGTTCAGTCAGGCTTCCAGCAGCTTTCAGCGTTGTATTTTAAAGAGATAGAGATATGTTACAATAACTTCAAAGTTTCTGTTTAAAAGGGCTTGCGATCGATGTGCTCGTTTCTAATAGTTTACAATTTTTCAGTGTCTAACACTGGCGATTCATTTGTCATTGCAGCGTTCATGTCCACTGGCACTGCCACACTTCTGTTACCTTGCCAAGTGGCATTCATATGTACGTCAGAGCTTTAGACAGCAAGCATCAGCAGGTAATTCAATAGTGGAGACCACCATAGCTAAACTCAGTCCTGTTTTCACCTTATGTCTACCCGCACACATGCATTTCCCGCACAGAGGTGACAGGATGGTGGTCAAAAAACAGAATCCCACATTGCATTTTTTTCTTCTTTATTCCAAGGTCTCTGACCCCAACAGGTGTCCCAGATCAGATCACAAACTAGGCATGTTAATAATACTGGTACAACTGCGTGTTGTATCACTGGCTCAAAAACATGAATCTGCCTTTTTGTGCCTATGTTGAAGAACTCTTAGAATGACTCAACTCTTGGGCAAACATGTCTAACGCATGAGAAACAATTCTTGAACTTATTGAGCCTAGTCCTTCAAAGAGACCAGATGTAACAGCTTTGTTGTGGTTCTCCTCAGTGTGTTGTGCTTGCCGGTAACGGCAAGTAAGCGGTTTAGATATTTTTGAACAAGATATGACTGAAATGTTTCTTGGTCTTTGAAGGCCATTTTCTGACGTCCTTGCACATCCTGACCACAGGCACTAGCATGTGATGAGTTTAATTCACTGATATATGGAATGTGAGTGTCGTGCTCTTCCGCTGTGTCACTCTGCTGATACTGAGAGATCTGTTACAGACTCAAACCATGCACATATTTTATTTTCATGTGACAGGTTCAGCACACATTCCTTCGTCTCTGTTGAATATACTTGGGTGGCACAGTAGGAGTGGAGACAATATCCTGGGTCAAACTATCTTCAGCTGCTTCAATGGCCTTCCCTCCATAATAAGGCCAGAATTGGGATTATTCACAGATGACTCAATAGTGTTTAGCACCACTCGCAATTTCTCACATATTGATTAAAGTGACATTTGCAACACACAATTGCTGGGCAGTGGCTGCCTCCAACAAGAGAGCATTATGTCACTGCAGTACAACATTCCCATTGATGAGTCCCATCAACACTTTGGGATCACCATTAATTAGAAACACAACTGGAATAGCCACAGAAATGCCATAGATGCTGCAGAAAATCTGAGTTAGGGTATTTTGTGGCACACTCCTTAAAACCTCCCCACAATCTACAAGGGACAAGTTAGGAATGTGGTGTAATATTTCTCTGCACAGATGCAATTACAACACTCAAGAAGATTGGAACCTCCAGGATAAAACAGCTCATTTGATAAATGCCCTCAGAATTGCAGAATTTTTACAGCACAGAAGAAGGCCATTTGGTCCATTGTGACTGTACTGGCTCTCAGAATGAGCAATTCACTTAGTGCCATTTTCCCATCTTCCCCCTCGTAAGCCTTCGCATTGTTCATTTTCAAATATCAGTCTTGTTCCTTTCTGAATGCCTTGATTGAACCTGCCTCCACCACATTGCAGACCTTAATCACTCCCTGCGTGAAAAAGATTTTTTTCTCATATCGCTTTTGCCTCTTTTTTAAACCGTTGCCCTCTCATTCTCGATCCGTTCATAAGTAGGAACAGTTTCCCCCTATCTACTCAGCCCAGACCCCTCATGATTTTGAATACCTCTAACACGGACTTGGCTCTGACTGTACTTCTCAGATGGACCATCACTCTCATCCGTATTAGAACTGAATACTGGCTGAAGAGTGGGATGCATGCAAGGAACCCCTGCACTATATGCCTGTATCTTTTTGACTCCCTGGTGGTAACCTATTTCCTCTCTCCCTGAATACACTTAAGCTGAGTGGTGACCACATCTATAAATGTGTTCTCTACAAATTTCTCAACCTTGTGCAAGTGCCACAGTAATGCCAGCCGCTCTGAAACCTGGAGCTCACCTCCTGCGCAAATGGTTATCCAGGACATGGGAGGTGTGCTGGAGTACCCACATAGCACAGAGTGTGCAGTCTAGAGCGGTATTTTTCAAATGTTTTATCCCAGGAACCACCTTTGCCAACTGGCCGACCTTCACAACCCATGCCGGCCACCTTTTGTGACACACTTACCTTTAATATGAAAAGGGAGCCTGCGTGGTCCTTACGATCTTACTCGAATCAGGTACTCAGGTGGAGAGAGCAATGTGCATATCTGGTTCAGACTTCAGCCAGTTTCTTTGTGCTGTCGTCATCTTTGAAAGGGAAATCAAACATCGCACATGTAGATTGTCGTGAAGGGCAATAGCAACAAAATACTTGTTTTGCAAATCCCACCCTGCCGCCGTCCACACCTGGTCGCTGCCGGCGGGAACAGCGCGGGAACGTTGGGGGGGGGGCGGCCTGTGTGGGGGAGGGGGGTTCCTGCACCGGGGGGGGCCTCAAATGGAGTCTGGCCCGTGATCGGTTCCCACCGATCGGGGGGCCAGCCTCTCTGAAGGAGGACCTCCTTCCCTCCACCACCCCGCAAGATCCATCCGACATCTTCTTGCGGGGCGGCCTCGGGGAGGACGGCAACTGCGCATGCATGAGTGACGTCATTTACGCGGTGCCGCTTTTAAGTGGCGCCAAGGCCCGGCGCGCGTAAATGAAGCGGCGCCGCTCATAGCCCCCCGGGGGCGGGAGAATAGGGGTCTGGGAGCGGGTTCCGATGCCGGAGTGAAACACTCCGGTTTTCACTCCGGCGTCAGCACTTAGACTCCCGATAGGAGAATTGCACCCCATAGTCTTTTCATTTGGAGCCAGCTGTAAGTTAATAACTGACTCTGGGGTCTTAACCTCAAAAGGAATTTTCCACACCCCACTTTTCTTTCAAAATCTGAAACGCCTCCACTCAGTTGCCTGTACTTCCCTGCATATAACACACATGGGCTTTGCATCCATACTTGCATCGGCAAAATTGACAAACCATACCTCAAGAAATCATCTTTATACTACTTTGTTCCCGAGTTAAGTTTATCCTTTGTCGTCTGTTAACCAGAGGCCCTGGAGCTCTGTATAGAGATAACAGTAGCACTGCTCTCTCCTGCTATGGACTCTCCTGTGCAGCTCTCTCCAGCAGATGTGAAATACTAGCCAGTAGGTACACTATTTGTGTCTCTGGCCATCTCTTACCTGTAAGAAAATGATTAATCTTCACAGTCTCCTTGCCTTACTTGCCAGCAGCTAGAAAATGGAAGACCCTGTCCAAGATTTGGCATCACAATCGCATGCGTACAGGGCATTTGACGTCAAGTGTACGTGCAGGGTATGTGATTTGCCGGCTGTTGCACTTCTGACTGAAAGACTACACACAGCCTCATTTTCTTTTCATTTAAAAGGCAGTAACGACCACCATTCTCAATAGAAATGCAGGTAACGGCTGTTGAATGCTCCTCCCATGATCTGGACCACCCTTGAACACCACGGCTGCAATCCTCTGCAACCCTCCCAACAGCAGCCCTTGTCCTACACTTTAAAAAAACTCTGGTTAGTTAACCTTGCTACTGCTAATGCACATTTTCAATACGAATAGATCATAGAATTTTAATAAACCTAATAAACCTAACCAGTACTGATAAACATTACTGCTGTTAATAATCCTTACTAATGTTGATAAATTCTATTCATACTTAAAGCACCTTATTAATAGTAATGAACCATACTCAAAAATAAAAGCTAAAACTTGCCAGCTATTCACTTGTTATTTATTACACTGAATATTTTTTCTATTTTTCAATTTGCCAGTTCTTTAGATTCAATGTTCCAGCAATAATATACATCAGTTAATCAACTTACAACTTCCCTGTGATATCACGCCTAGATTTTTGTTTCTGAACGTGGCTCTGAATCCACAGAGTGTGATAATAACCAGGCCCCACTCCGCTCCTCTGAATCCACACCCAGTGTAATAACCGGCCCCATTTAGCTGCTTTGAACCTACAGACTGTGTAATAACCGGGCCCCACTCCACTCCACTGAATCCACAGTCTATGTAATAAACAGGCCCCACTCCTCTCCTCTGAAACCACACACTGTGTAATAACCGGGCCCCACTCCGCTCCTCTTAACCCACAGACTGTGTAATAACCGGACCCCACTCTGCTCCTCTGAAACCACACACTGTGTAATAACCGGGCCCCACTGAGCTCCTCTGAAACTGCACACTGTGTAAAAACCAGGCTCCACTCCACTCCTCTTAACCCACAGGCTGGGTAATAACCAAGCCCCACTCCATTCCTCTGAACCCATAGACTGTGTAATAATCGGGCGGCACTCTGAATCCACGGCAGCACGGTAGCACAGTGGTTAGCACAGTTCCTTCACAGCTCCAGGGTCCCAGGTTCAATTCCCAGCTTGGATCTCTGTCTGTGCGGAGTCTGCAAGTTCTCCCCGTGTCTGCGTGGGTTTCCTCCAGTGATGCGCGATCAATTACACTCAAGACGAAGTGATTTCATAACTGAAGGCTTTAATCTACTAGAACTTGTTCCCCAGCAGCTTCGGTACAGAAAGTGAAGGCTGCTGGGACGGCACCGTTTCTTATACCCCGCCTGTCAGGGAGGAGCTACGTACAACAGCCAATGGTAGACTCCTGGGTCTAACCAATGGTCATCAGCCTCTTAGGTACCGCAATACCTGGTACTACCACCTTCGCCCCCTGTTAAAAAAGAATCTGGCGGGGGTGGTGGCCAGTGGTAACAGTCGCCTTTAACATGGTATGATCAGGTATGGAGGTACCGTGCTGTCGAGGATAATTACAAAGTGTTCATTCACAGTTAAAGTCACAGGGAAGCAATCAGTCAATCGGGTGGCCTGGTCGTCCTTCTGGAACGTCTGGGCTTCGGTGGTGATTCTGGTGGGGGTCCCGGTGGTTGCGACTCCGGGAGCGTGGTTTTGGCCACCCTGGCAGCTTCGTCACCCCTAGGCGGTGCTGTTGGGGCAAACGGTTGACACGGGGGGGGGGGGGGGGGCCTGCAGGGGGCGTCAGTGGGTGGGCGGGCCTAGGCAGGAGCGGTGGGAGTACTGACTCCTCCCACCGCTGTGGGGGGAGGGGGGTGGAAGTGGGGTTAATGGTTCAGGTGCGCGTGGGGTTCCGGCGGGCGCCAGGTCCCGAAGGGAGACTGTATCTTGCCGGCCGTCAGGGAACGCCACGTAGGTGTACTGGGAGTTAGCGTGCAGCAGGTGGACCCTCTCGACCCACAGGTCCAACTTGTGCGCCCGCACGTGCTTCCGAAGCAGGATGGGTCCGGGTGTCGCTAGCCAGGTTGGGAGCGAGGTCCCGGAGGAGGACTTCCTGGGGAAAACAAGGAGACGTTCATGAGGTGTCTGATTTGTGGTTGTACAGAGCAGCGACCGGATGGCGTGGAGGGCCATCAGGAGGACATCTTGCCAGCGGGAGACTGGGAGATTCCTGGACCATAGGGCCAGTAGAACAGTCTTCCAGACCGTTCCGTTCTCCCTCTCCACCTGTCCGTTTTCCCGGGGGTTGTAACTGGTCGTCCTGCTTGAGGCAATGCCCTTGCTGAGCAGGAATTGACGCAGTTCATCGCTCATAAAGGAGGACCTCTATCACTGTGAATGTATGTGGGGAAACCGAACAGTGTAAAGATACCCAGGAGGGCCTTGATGGCGGTGGTTGTGGTCATGTCTGGGCAGGGGATGGCGAATGGGAACCGGGAGTACTCGTCAATCACGTTCAGGAAATACGTGTTGCGGTCGGTGGAGGGGAGGGGGCCTTTGAAATCCATGCTGAGGCGTTCAAAGGGACGGGAAGCCTTTATCAGGTGCGCCCTCTCTGGCTGGTAGAAGTGCCGTTTGCACTCCTGATCAGATTTGGCAGTTCCTGGTGACTGTCCTGACCTCCTCGATGGAGTAGGGCAGATTGTGGGTCTTGATGAAGTGGAAGAAACGAGTGATCCCCGGGTGGCAGAGGTCCTCGTGGAGGACTCGGAGGCGGTCCATTTGTGCAGTGGCACAAGTGCCACGGGACAGGGCATTAGGAGGCTCATTTAGCTTCCCCGGATGGTACAAGATCTCGTAGTTGAAGGTGGAGAGTTCTGTCTTCCACCGCAAGATCTTGTCGTTTTTTATCTTGCCCCGCTGTGCATTATCGAACATGAAGGCAACCGACCGTTGGTCCGTGAGGAGAGTGAATCTCCTGCCAGCCAGGTAATGCCTCCAGTGTCACACAGCTTCTACTATGGCTTGTGCCTCTTTTTTGACCGAGGAATGGCGTATTTCGGAAGCATGGAGGGTACGGGAGAAGAAAGCCACGGGCCTGCCCGCTTGGTTGAGGGTGGCCGCCAGAGCTACATCAGACGCATCACTCTCGACCTGGAAGGGGAGGGACTCGTCGATGGCGCGCATCGTGGCCTTTGCGATATCCGCTTTGATGCGGCTGAAGGCCTGGCGGGCTTCCGTCGACAGGGGGAAGGTTGTGGACTGGATTAGGGGTCGGGCTTTGTCTGCGTAATTGGGGACCCACTGTGCATAATAGCTGAAAAGCCCGAGGCAGCGCTTCAGGGCCTTGGGGCAGTGAGGGAGGGGGAACACCATAAGGGGGCGCACGCACTCAGGGTCGGGGCCTATAACTCCTTTTCGCACTACGTAGCCTCAAATAGCTAGATGGTCGGTGTTAAACACGCATTTATCCTTATTGTATGTCAGGTTAAGGATTTGCGCGGTCTGGAGAAATTTGCGGAGGTTGGTGTCGTGGTCCTGCTGGTCATGGCTGCAGATGGTGACGTTATCCAGATACGGGAACGTTGCGCGTAAGCCGTACCGGTCAACCATTCGGTCCATCTCTCGCTGGAAGACCGAGACCCCATTAGTGACACCAAAGGGAACTCTTAAAAATTGACAGAGCCGCCCATCTGCTTCGAAGGCAGTGTACTTGCGGTCACCATTACGGAGGGGTAGCTGGTGATAGGCGGACTTGAGGTCCACCATGGAGAAAACCTTGTATTGTGCGATCCTGTTCACCAGGTCGGCTATACGGGGAGAGGGTACGCGTCCAGCTGCGTAAACCTGTTGATCATCTGGCTGTAGTCAAAGACCATCCGATGCTTCTCCCCGGTCTTTACCACCACTACTTGAGCTCTCCAGGGACTGTTGCTCGCTTCGATGACCCCTTCCCCCAGCAGCCTTCGGACCTCTGACCTGATGAAGGTCCGGCCCTGGGCACTGTACCGTCTGCTCCTGGTGGCGACGGGTTTGCAATCCGGGGTGAGGTTCGCAAACAGGGAAGGCGGGTCGATCTTAAGGGTCGCGAGGCCGCAGACAGTAAGGGGAGGTATAGGGCCGCCGAATTTAAAGGTCAGGCTTTGCAAATGGCATTGGAAGTCCAGCCCCAGGAGGATAGCTGCGCAAATGTGCGGCAGGACATACAGGCAGAAATTGTCGAATTTCCTGCCTTGGACAGTGAGGTTCGCTAGGCAGAACCCCTTTATCTCCACCGAGTGTGACCCGGAGGCCAGGGAGATCCTTTGGTTTACAGGGTGGGTAACAAGTGAACAGAGGCTTACCGTGTCGGGGTGAATAAAGCTTTCCGTGCTCCCAGAGTCAATCAGGCAAGACGTCTCGTGGCCGTTGATGAGGACCGTCATTGTAGCTGTTGCGAGTGTCCGGGGTCGACTTTGGTCCAGTGTCACCGAGGCCAGATGAAGCAGTTGCGAGTTCTGATCGGGCAGCGTGTAGTCGGCCGTGCTGGGGGCCTGGGGCCCCATCCAAGATGGCGTCACCCATGGGACGCACATGGTGTCCGGGGATGAACTAGATGGCGGCGGCGATGGACAAAATGGCGGCGCCCACCTGTCCAGCGTGGTGTCCGGGGGGCAAGATGGCCACGCCCGTGGGTCGCACGTGGCCCTAGGATATAGGGGTGGCGGTGAGCGCTGGCCGGTCGGGGCCTGAAGGGGGGGTTGCCGCGGCGGTCCGGAGTCGCTGGAGACCACGGCCATGGCGCGGGCCTGGCAGGCCCCCACTAAGTGGCCCTTCTTGCCGCACCCTTTGCAGGTGGTGGTGTGGGCCGGGCAGCGCGGGCCGGGATGATTCGCCTGCCCACAGAAGAAACAGCGGGGCCCGGCGGCGTTAGCGGGCCGTCTCGTAGTGCAGTCTTGCGGAGTCAGGGGGAAGGTCTGTGGGGCTGCGCTAGCGGGGTGCTACGCAGCCCAGGGGGCCGCCGCTCGGTCAGGCGCATAGGACTGCGCATTTTTGTAGGCAACGTCCATGGACCCTGGTAGGGCCCGTGCCTCTCTTAAGTCCCAGGGTGTCCCTTTCTAGGAGTCATCGGCGGATATCTGAGGAGCTCATACCTGCTGCGAAAGCATCCCTGATTAAAAGTTCCGTGTGCTCGCTCCCCGAAACTTGCGTGTAGCCACAGTTTCGGTCCAGCACCGCTGAGCCCACAGATTGAGTAATAATCGTTCCCCACTCCTCTCCTCTGAACCCACAGATTGAGTAATAACCGTTCCCCACTCCTCTCCTCTGAACCCACAGACTGTGTAATAACCGTTCCCCACTCCACTCCTCTGAACCCACAGACTGTGTCATAACCAGGCACCACTCCACACCTCTGAACCCACACACTGTGTAATAATCGGGCCCCACTCCGCACCTCTGAACCCACAGACTGTGTAATAACCGTTCCCCACTCCTCTCCTCTGAACCCACAGACAATGTAATAACCGGGCCCCGTTCCACTCCTCTGAACCCACGCACTGTGAAATAACCAGGCCCCACTCCACTCCTCTGAACCCACAGACTGTGTCATAAGCGGGTCCCACTCCGCTCATGTGAACCCACAGACTGTGTAATAACCAGGCCCCGTTCCATTCCTCTGAATCCACAAACTGTGTAATAATCGGGCCCCGTTCTGCTCCTCTGAACCCACAGACTGTGTAATAACCGGGCACCACTCCTGTCCTCTGAATCGGCAGGCTGTGTAATAACCGGGACCCACTCCGCACCTCTGAATCAACAGACTGTGTAATAACCGGGACCCACTCCGCACCTCTGAATCGGCAGGCCGTGTAATAACCGGGCCCCGCTTCACTCCTCTGAACCCACAGACTGTGTAACATCCGGGCCCCACTCCTCTCCTCTGAATCCACAGACTGTGTAATAACCGGGCCCCACTCCGCACCTCTGAGCCCACAGACTGTGTAATAACCGGGACCCACTCCGCACCTCTGAATCCACAGACCGTGTAATAACCGGGCCCCGCTCCACTCCTCTGAACCCACAGACTGTGTAACATCCGGGCCCCACTCCTCTCCTCTGAATCCACAGACTGTGTAATAACCGGGCCCCACTCCGCACCTCTGAACCCACAGACTGTGTAACATCCGGGCCCCACTCCGCACCTCTGAATCCACAGGCTGTGTAATAACCGGGCCCAATTCGCACCTCTGAATCCACAGACTGTGTAATAACCGGGCCCCACTCAGCACCTCTGAATCTACAGGCAGTGTAATAACCGGGCCCCACTCTGCAGCTCTGAATCCACAGACCGTGTAATAACCGGGCCCCGCTCCACTCCTCTGAACCCACAGACTGTGTAACATCCGGGCCCCACTCCTCTCCTCTGAATCCACAGACTGTGTAATAACCGGGCCCCACTCCGCACCTCTGAGCCCACAGAGTGTGTAATAACCAGGCCCCACTCCGCTCCTCTCAATCCACAGGCTGTGTAATAACCGGGCCCCACTCCGTTCCTCTGAACCCACAGACTGTGTATTAACCAGGCCCCACTCAGCTCCTCTGAACACACAGACTGTGCAATAACCGGGTCCCACTCCATTCCTCTGAACCCACAGACTCCGTGTCAGCATTTCCCGGTCCTGTCCATCATGTGTAAAATTCAAGCCAGTGAATCTTTCCTAACCCCTCTCAATGGTCTTAATAGCACTGCTGAAGCAAGGTGTCTAAAACGGGGTACAATCTTCGAGCCATAGCACCAAATAGTTTCGGATTTCCTCTTTACGTTTGTATTTTACATGCATATTTATAAAAAATGAGATCAAAATTCTTCATGCAATAGCTCCAGCTGTTGGATTTCCCAGTTTCAAAAACTTGCGTATCTGAGCTTTCAAGTCTCTTTGCAACTTCACTCTATTGTCCTCCACTGAGGGCAAGGTTGCCGAACATGTGGCCCGCAGCAAGAATGAAACATGTCAAAACATGTCAAAACATGATCAAGGTCACTCCCGACTGAGAGACAATTATCCACAATACACAGCATTGCTACATCAGGCGGCATTGACTACTTGTGCGGCAAAACAATACCAGATATCTCGCTAAATCTGTGTTCAATATAGTGGTGAGAAAAAACAGCTAATAAATTGGTCTCATTTGAAGTTTGTTCATAAGATTACACATTTTTTATGTTTTCATTACCAGTGAGATACATTTCTAATGCCTTATCTTTCCTAAATTTGCTCACTAGATTCATGATAAAAAAAAAACCCTGAAATGCAGCCCCTCGCGCAAAAAAGGTTGGGATCTATATTTCCTTTTGGATTACTCACTCAAATATACCACCTTACAATTCTCCATGTAACATTTCATCTCTCCATCCGCTCAATCGACGAATCAGCCAATACTCCAGAAACCTCATTCCCTGTTCTGTGCCATGTGCAAAATTGTTATGCCAAGAGAAACAGAAGAGCAAAAAGGAAAAGAGGAATGGGAGGAGGGGAGCGAGAAAAAAATGAGAGGGAGAACCGATGAAAGTACAAAATAATTGGGATGGATCTTAAAATAAATGAAGAAACCGTCCATTCAAAGCCACTTTCTAATGCACTTGTGCAGTTTAAAGTTAGCATTAAAGCTTCCTCCAGATTTCCTTGATAATATTTCTAACTACCATTCATTGAAAAGAACCCCATGTCTTTCAAATATATTCTGCAGGTCAGAACTAGGACTAAGCTTCTCCAAGGATTCTTATGTTGCCAGCCTGGATGGCTTCTTTCAGTAATGCTCCTGAATTAATGCTCGTGGACTTCCAACAACCCGGAAGGGAAGCGGCTTTCTTTTGTTTCCGTGTGTATCAGGAATCTGGCCCAGTATTCCAATACACTCATTTCAGTTCTCCAAGTGGTGCACAGGCATTGCTGCAGCCTTCCAAATAAATATGAATAAACAGTCATGGGAATTACATTCAAAAGTTCATCCAGCAGCTGAAATTTTGCAGCCCTGGGGCTGTAGTACAAATTATTTCTGGATGCGTGAGAGTTGTGAGCTGGTTTTGCCAAGATGCCAATTCCTTTTGTTGTCCCAAACATAAATTGGAGGGTGGCACATAATGCCCTCAGCCTCAAACTGCTTATGATAACCCCATTTATGCCTTAGCTAGGTGCAAGGGAAGCGGAACAAACTGGTGAAACTCAAAAAAAAGACACAGGTTTACCGTTTGCCAGATGGGTAAGCCAGCCCACGTGTACTCCGGCAATGTAGCACAAGTAATCCCCACCCAGCACCTGAGGCCAATGTTTCAATCGCAAGAAAAAAGCACGGATGCCCTTTGCAATATACAGAACCCAGTAACTGGTCTGGGTTGGGGGAGGAAATAAGTGTTGGGTAGAAATGGTGCTCTGCCAAGGATCTGTCCATATTGTGGCTGATGGAAAAACAACTGAGGCCCCCGAAGACCTGCAATACTGACTTCCGAGACTAATTTTGAAAAGAAAATCTATTTCATCATTAGATGCAGTTATTTCATAAAATAATTAATTGCTCACTTGAAGACTAGTTGACCTATCAAAGTAAAATTAACTGAATAAACTGTATCGTTAAAAAAAAAATACACGTATTGTCAGGAAACTCATCTTGGTGCATGAAGACTGCAGCCTGTAAATTACATTGATTTTCTTGGATAAGTATATGTCACATTGTTAAACTGGTGTCTTTTATTTTAATAGAGGCACTAATCTTATTTTCTTTGTGCAGATCAATACTTCCATTAAAATACCACAGGAATTTGATGTCAATGCAGTGAGAATTCTAATGACAATGTCGCAAAACACAAACTCCAGGCCAATATGCACAGAAGTGTCTAGAGATGTAGAACTTTGATACTGCAGCTAGATTCTTATTGCCAAATTGGTTTTGGAATTCTTTATTCCCATCGGAACATATTCACGACAGAATTCATAATTAAGTAGCAATGCCAACAATAACACTAAATACACAAAACTTCAAGAGGTCAAAAGGAGGAAGGCAAGAATAATGACGTTCAAGACCCTTTTTTCAAAGAAATAAGTGGTGACAGTAGGTAGGAACATCAAAGGAAACCAGGTAAAGTTAAATTTATTAAATTCCTTCCTCATCACAGCAGAATAAGGACACCAGTTGGCAGTCCATTTGTTCAGCATAAGGGAAGTAGGCAATGTTTAAAAAGACCTGCATCAATGAAGCAGAAAAGCTAAGAAGTTGCAGATGGACCTTAACAGGGGTAAGCAGAAAATAAAGGCCCAGAATGTGCTGGAAAAGGACATCTACAAATCATAGAACCCCTACAGTGCAAAAGGAGGCCATTCGGCCCATCGAGCCTGCACCGACCCTCATAAAGAGCACTGCTCCCAGACACAATTCCCCATCCTATCCCCGTAACCCCACCGAGGGACAATTTAGGATAGCCAATCTACCCAACCTGCACATCTTTGTACTGTGGGAGGAAACCGGAGGAAACCCACGCAGTCACGGGAAGAATGTGCAAACTCCACACAGATGTCGCCTGAGGTGGGAATTGAACCCGGGACTCTGGCTCTGTGAGGCAACAGTGCTAACCAGTGGTGGCAGCACCAGGGTTTGGATTCTTTTCCCCTCACATTTCAGCTCGAAAAACTGCTTGCAAATTGCTGCAAGTGTGAATGATAACAACACAAAAAGGTTAATGGAACTGTGAACTATTGGACCAACAGTGTTAAGTAATGGGTTAAGAAGCATTGCAATTAGTTGTCTCGTTTATGTTAAGTATCCATTAATTGACACTGATATGTAAACGGCTTCAGGTGGCCTCTGTGAGGTGGTGTGTTGTTAAGGGTTTTGTGCAGGGGCTGTGGAAGTAAAATAAATGGTGTTTGGTGAAAAGGAAACAAGAACTTTAGACTCTTCATTTCACAGCAACTAAAACGTCTAACAATGGTAGCAGAGGATGGTTGCTGTGCAAATGTGAAGGTTTGAAAGATACAACTTTTCCTGATCAAACCAAGGAGTGAGTGAGAAGGGGAAAAAAAAAGATACATGGCTGAACCCAGGATAAAGATGGCTGGATATGACTATCCTCCCTTATTTTCTGAAAGGGAACCGTACGACCAATGGAGAAGTGCAGTAGTTATGTGGACTAAAGTAACTGCTTTGGGAAAGAGAAAACAAGGTATGGCATTGGCTCTTTCTCTACCATATGGCAGTAAAATCCGAAACAAAGTGCTTTCTGAGCTGGAATTGGAAGAGTTAGACTCAGAAGAAGGCCTGGAGACTTTATTACATTATATGGATAAGATTTAAAAGAAAGATGATTTGTTAAGTCCGTATGAAGCATGGTCGGACTTTGATAAGTTCCGGAAAATGGAGGATATCTCCATGGAAGACTATGTAGTGGAATTTGGCAGACTATATAAAAGGCTGCAGAAACACAATCTGGAATTGCCACAGTCTGTGTTGGCCTTTAAATTACTTGACTGTGCTAGAGTGAGCAACATGGATAGGCTCCTGGTTTTGACAGGAGTTCAGTTTGCGGATAAGGATACCTTATTCGAACAGATGACAAAGCTTTACAAAAGTTTCTGGGGATGGCTCTGATGACCCAAATAGGTCAGCCTGCAATAAGGCAGAATATGGAAGATACACTACTAACAGGATGGCGAAATCGTATGGCTACGAACAGGGCTCAAGATTATAGACAGAGACCGAGACAAGGAAATTATGAAGACAGAAACCCAGTTAGAACCTACAATAGGAAGATGAACCCCAGAAATGCACGGGGCATGATAAATCGATGTTCTCGATGTGACTCTCAATACCATTATGCTTTCAACTGTCCAACTTGTTATGATAGAGTGTTTGAAGGGACACATGACACGGAAGAGTCAGAGGAGGGAAAAGATAGTGATCAGAAAGAAGGCATTGTCCTATTGACAAGCAGTTTTACGCCGGTAATGAGGGTGTTGGTTGCAGAATTCTTCAACTGTGCTGTATTGGACAGTGGCTGCACATCTACTGTGTGTGGAATTAACTGGTTAAAATGTTACCTGGACTCTTTGAATGCTGAAAATCGTAACAAGGTTAAGGAATTTGAAAGTTCCACAAGTTTCAGGTTTGGGGATGATAATACTCTGAAGTCGCTGAAAAGAGTGGTGATCCCTTGCAATATTGCCGGAGTGAATCATTTCATTAGCACGGAGGTTGTATCAAGTGAGATACCTTTGCTTCTGAGCAGACCGTCGATGAAGAAAGCACACATGAAACTGGATATGGAACAGGGTAAGGCAACAGTTTTTGGAAAGACGGTAGACTTACAACTTACACAGTCGGGACACTAATGTATTCCATTACTGACAAATAATTTTTCAAGTAGAGTGGTTAAGGATGTATTAGTGGCAGTTGAAAATGGGACTTTAGCTGATAAAGAGCTTGTGGTATTAAAACTGCATAGGCAATTTTCACATCCGTCTCCTCGGAGGTTGAAAAATTTATTAAAGGATGCAGGGGTAAGGGATGACGACTATACTAAACTGATAGAACAGGTTAGTGACCGCTGTGAAGTTTGTAGGAAGTACAGAAGGACACCAGCATGACCGATAGTAATCCTACCTTTGGCCAGGGATTTTAACAACATTGTGGCCATGGACCTTAAGATCTGGGATAAAGCAAATAATATATTTATTTAGCATTTTGTAGATTTAGCAACCAGATTTAGTCAATCAACGATTGTACAAAGTAAAGAAAAGAGAGTAATTCTGGATCAAATCGTGGAAAAATAGATAGGGACAGGAATGGGTCCACTGGCAAAATTCCTTACGGACAATGGAGGAGCATTTGCTAATGATGAGTTTAGGGATATGTGTGAAAACATGAATATCAGAGTTATGAATACGGCTGCAGAAAGCCCATTTAGTAATGGTGTCTGTGAAAGAAACCATGCTGTCGTCGATGAGATGCTTCGGAAAATTTTGGCAGACCGACCAAATTGCAGGCTAAATTCAGCTTTAGCATGTGCAGTTCATGCAAATAATTCATTGCAGATGGTTGGGGGCTATAGTCCTTATCAATTAGTGTTTGGTAAAAATCCTAAAATTCCGTCCATTTTGGATGACCAGCCTCCAGCTTTAGAGGGGACTACAATTAGCTCTGGTTTTGCTGAACATTTAAATGCATTACATAGCAGTAGAAAAGTTTTTTTTGAAGCAGAAGTCTCTGAAAGAATTCGCAGAGCTTTAAGACATAACGTACGGCCATCAGATGCCGTTTTTCAGCAAGGAGGCATGGTATACTGTAAGTGAGAGGCCCAGGGAAGATCATAGGCATAGATGGCAGAACAATTATTTTGCAACATGGTAATCAAACTGTTAGGGTACATTCATCAAGGATAATGGGTACGGATTACAAATTTTCAAATTTAGACAGAGCAGACAGACATGACGAGGAACCAGAGTCATCTGGTACACATGTGTTACAGAACTATGAGGACCAATTAACTGATATAGACAGGGTTTCTGTGGAGGAACACAACACTTCTGGTGAATTAAAACAGCCCATTTTTCCGAAAGGGCACCTGCCAAAAGTTGGTACAAAAGTGACATACGCGCCTGAAGGGTCTAGTCAATGGAAGGATGCAACTGTTATTAGTAGAGCAGGCAAGGCCACTGTAAAGTATAAACATTGGTTGAATGTACAGCATTCAGGGGAAGGAGTCAAGACAATGGATTGGGAAAACAAAGTTCAAAAATGGAGGGCACAGAAACGCAGTGCCAGTTCAGATAGAACATCGGATAGTGAACAGGTCTGCAGAAAAAGGTCGAGAACTATTGAAAGGACATCCCACAGCAGACGGCAAAGATCAAGCAGTAGCAGTACAGAACGAGATACCAGGCGGGAGATGGGACGTAGTTTGTCAAGATCTCGGAACATGAGTAAGACTACGAATACTAATAGTAGTAGAAGCCCACATGCACGTGAGATTTTGGTGGCTTCAAATAAATTAGATGAAAAAGTTATTAAAGAAGCTAAACAGCAAGAATTGCATAGTTGGAGTGAATTTGGGGTATACACGGAAGTACCGGATAGGGGACAAAGAGCTCTATCCCACAGATGGATTTGCACGGAAAAGGTTCTTCCGGATGGAACTTATAAGGCAAAGGCCAGGCTTGTGGCAAGGGGATTTGAAGAAAACTTAGAAGATCAGGATTTAATGGTAGATTCACCTTCAGCAGGAAAGGTTATTTTAAAGATCTTCTTGGCTCTATTAGCTACAAAGGCATGGGAATGCAAATCTATTGATATAAAAGCTGCCATTTTGCAAGGGCATCAGCTCCAGAGAGACATTTTTCTCCGTCCTCCGAAAGAAGCAGCTAACACAGAAGGGGTACTCTGGAAGTTGAACAAATGTGTATATGGATTAAATGATGCATCTGGAGTCTGGTATTTTTCGGTAAGGTCAGTTTTGTTAAAGTTAGGCTGTTGCCAGTTGAAAGCAGATCCTGCAATGTTTTACTGGCACTATAAAGGAAATCTTTCTGGCATTTTTATGATGCATGTCGATGATTTTTTGTGGGGTGGGACTAGTGATTTTGAAGCTATTGTAATCTCTGGTTTGAGGAAAGAATTCAGGGTTGGAAGTCAGGCTTCCGGTGCATTTAAATATATTGGACTGGAAATTGGACAGATTAAGTTAGGGGCAACTTTACGTCAGCAATCTTATTTGAAAAGCATCACCCCACTAGCAATTAGTCGTGGCCGAGTTTCACAAAAAGACACAATGGTTTCAAAGATAGAAAAAGAGCAACTGTGAAGTTTAATTGGGCAACTGAACTGGTTAGGTAGACAGACTCGACCGGACGTGAGTTTTGATGTCTTAGAGTTGAGTACAAAAATGAATGATCCCAAAGTGGAAGACATAATAAGAGCAAATAAAGCGTTGGCCAAACTAAAAATGCAGGAGTGTGTTTTGAAGTTCCCGGTTTTAAGTGACCTTAAGCACTTGAAACTCATAGTTTATAGTGATGAGTCCTACGCAAATTTATGTGATGGGGTTTCAAGCGCAGGAGGTTTTATAATTTTCCTTTTGGGGAACAATGGTAAATGTTGCCCGCTTGTGTGGGAAACAAAGAAAATAAGGAGAGTGGTAAAAAGCACTTTGGCTGCTGAGACGTTAAGCCTTGTAGAGGCGGTGGATATGGCTTTTTATATAAGTGTGATATTGGCAGAAATTTTGGGATTAAGGGATTTGGGTAATATACCTATTGACTGTCACATTGACAATAAATCCCTGTTGGAAAATGTGCACTCTACAAAAAGTGTCAATGAAAAGAGGTTACGGATAGACATCGCAAGTTTGAAACAAATGTTGAACAGAGGGGAAATAACAAAAATTAAATGGGTCGACAGGAGCTATCAACTGTCAGACTGTTTTACGAAAAGAGATGGGAGTTCACAGATACTTTTGGATATTGTTAATGAAGGGCGCTTGTTTCTGTGACTGTTATTTTTTCTTTCTCGTTCAAACAAACAAAAAAAAGGGGGGCGGACATCATGGGCGGGATTCCCCGACCCCCCACCGGGTCGGAGAATCGCCAGGGGCTGGAATGAATCCCGCCCCCGCCGGTTGCCGAATTCTCCGGCACCGGATATTCGGCGGGGGTGGGAATCGCGCCGCGCCGGTTGGCGCCCCCCCCCCCCCGCGGCCGCTGATGCTCCCGCGCATGCGCTGCATGGCAAAGTCATTTCCGCGCCAGCTGGTGGGGTAAATGGGAGAACAGCATCCTGCATATATACCAGGAGCTGAGTGCGGACGTGGCCAGGAGAAGAGCAGGGTTCAACCAAATAAAGGCAACCCTTTTCAAGAAGAAGGTCAAATTTGGACTTCTGTATCCGGCCGTCTTTGGGTCACTCATGTGGAGCAGCATTTCTACTTCGAGTCGGCCGAGGAAGCGATGGACTTCGCTAGAAGGAAAGGGCTGGTAGCAGACTGAGGTGTTTGAACTGAACTTTGCGACAGCGACCATGTTTTAAATGTTTTTGTGTTTGGACGTTATCTGAAATGCCTTCTGTATTGATTTGGGGCCTGCGGCTGAGCTGTCTGAGTTAAACTTTGCAGTTGCACTGATGGGGGATGGAGGTATGAATTTTTAGATGTTGGATCTTCTTTTTGATTTTCCTTGTGTTTTTGTTGGGCAATTGGGTTGGGATTGCTTTCATTTGCAAATGTGTGCCCGAGTGGGGGGGAGGGAAGGGAGGGAACAATAGGTGGGAAAATGTCTGGCGCCATGGGCGGGGGCCACCAAGCTAGTTGGGTGGGCTAGCTCATGGAAGCGCAGTGTGGGGTGAGCAGATGTTATGGTTGTTGAAGGGGGCGGCTTGCATAGTGTTGTTACCAAAGGGGGGAGGGGGGGAAATGTTCTGCTGACGGGGGAGGGACTATCGCTGTGGGACAATAGGGAGGTCGGGGACGGAGGCTGCCTGGGGCGGGACTGCGGATGCGTGGGGCGCGAACTGGCGACTGGCCCAAGAAAGGCGATGGCTGATCGGCGGAGGGGGCAAGGGGGGAGGGCGAGAAGCATCCCAACCAGGCTGATCACATGGAATGTAAGAGGGCTCAAAGGGCCGGTTAAGAGGGCGCGTGTGTTCGCGCATTTAAGGGGACTGAAGGCGGACGTGGCAATGTTGCCAGGCACCTTAGTGTAACTGATCAGGTCAGACTAAGGAAGGGATGGGTCGGACAGGTATTCCACTCGGGTATTCCACTAGAGGTGTCGCGATCCTGATCAGCAAGCGTGTGTCATTCGAGACGGGAAGAATAGTTGTGGATGTGGGGTTCGGTACATCATGGATAGTGGGAAGCTGGAGGGACTGCCGGTCATGCTTGTGAATGTGTACACGCCAAATTGGGATGATGTGGATTTTATAAGGAGGATGTTGGGGAAGGTCTCGGACCTGGATTCGCATAAATTGGTCATGGGGGGGACTTCAACACAGTCATTGACCCAGGGCTAGACGAGTCTAGCTCAAGGACAGACAGAGTGCTGACAATGGCAAAGGAGCTACAGGGGTTTATGGAGCAGATGGGAGGAGTGGCCCCATGGAGATCTGGTCGGCCGAAAGTGAAGGAGTTTTCCTTCTACTCGCACGTGCATAAAGTGTACTCCCGGATTGACTTTTTTATCCTGAACAGGGCTTTACCAACGGGGTAGTGGACCCTGAGTATTCAGCGATCACGATCTCGGATCATGCCCCGCACTGGATTGACCTACAGGTGAGCAAGGAGGGTGGCCAACGCCCGCACTGGAGGCTGGATGTTGGACTTTTAGCAGATGAGGAGGTGGGTGGGCGGCTGAGGGAATGTATCCAGAACTATCTGGAAGTTGACGACGCGGGGGAAGTCTCAGCGGCAATGGTCTGGGAGGCGCTGAAGGTGGTGGTTAGGGGGGAAGCTGATCTCGATACGGGCCCACAGGGAGAAGGCAGACAGAGCAGAGACGAAGTGACTGATAAGGGAAATACTACAGGTCGACAGGAGTTATGCAGAGGCCCCAGAGGCAGGGCTTCCAAGGGAACGACGGAGGCTACAGGCGGAGTTTGGCTTGTTAACTACAGGGAAGGTGGTGGAGTAGTTGAGGAAGGCGAGGGGGGCGATTTATTAATATGGGGAGAAGGCCAGCAGAATGCATGCGTAGCATCTCAGAAAGAGGGAGGCAGCCAGGGAGATTGGGAAAGTAAGGGGCAGGGATGGGAACCTGGTCGGAGATTCAGCAGGGGTAAATAAGGCGTTTAAGGAGTTTTACAGTAGGCTGTATGAATCGGAATCCCCAGCTGGTCCGGAGGATATGATGTAATTCTTAGGGGGGCTGAGGTTCCCAAAGGTGGACGATGGGTTGGTAGAAGGGCTGGGGCCCCGATCGGGTTGGAAGAAATAGCAGATGGGCTGAAGGCTATGCAGTCGGATAAAGGCCCGGGGCCGGACGGGTACCCAGTGGAGTTTTATAAAAAGTTCTCTGGGATACCCGGAGCTATGCAGGTCCTACAGACCGATCTCCCTACTAAATGTAGACGCCAAACTGTTGACCAAGTTCTTGTCCTCAATGATTGACGATTGCATTCCGGACGTGATTGGGGAGGGCCAGACGGGATTCGTTAAGGGTAGGCAGCTGGCGACCAACGTAAGAAGGTTGCTGAATGTAATTATGATGCCCCCAAAGGGAAGGGACATGGCGGTAGTGGTCGCAATGGACGCAGAGAAGGCATTTGATCGGGTGGAATGGGATTATCTGTGGGAGGTACTGGGGTGGTTTGGATTTGGACGGGGTTTCATCGACTGGGTTAGACTCCTGTATCAGGCGCCCGTGACGAATAAGTTGACATTGGACTATTTTAGGCTGCACCGGGCGATGAGGCAGGGATGCCCCCTCTCCCCACTGTTGTTCACGCTGGCCACAGAGCCGCTGGCAATTGCATTGAGTGCCTCAAGGGGCTGGTCCAGGGGGATGGGGTGGAACACAGAGTCTCGCTATATGCAAACGACCTGCTCCTATATGTTTCGGACCCACTAGAAGGGATGGAATAAATTATGAGGATTCTGGGGGAGTTTGGCCGGTTTTCGGGTTATAAATTGAACATGGGGAAAAGTAAGATGTTCGCGATCCAGGCAAGGGGGCAGGAGAGGCAATTGGGGGAGTTGCCATTTGGAGTGGTAGGGAGAAGCTTTCGGTACCTAGGCATCAGGTGGCGTGGGAATGGGAACGGCTGCACAAGCTAATTCTGGCGGGGTCGGGGGTTTAGTTTAGTTTAGTTTAGAGTAGGGTGTTAGAAAAGGGGGGACCTGTGAGGGAGGAAGACGGCTTTTGCACTCTGTTTATAATTGTATGTACATTGTTTCTTCTGTTGTTGTTATAATACCATAAATACCTCAATAAAATGTTTATTAAAAAAAAAGAATATAGGTTACAAAGGAATGGATGAGGTTTCTGCAGCAGAACAACTGGGGAGCTTTACAGAGGTGAAGTAAGTGGTCTTAGGGATGAAGCAGATAATGATTGGAAGCACATCTCAGGGTCAAAATAACACAATAGTTGCCTGCCGTCTGCTCCAGTTCAATTAGTTGCTAGCAGGCTTAATAGTGAAGGATGAACACATTTCGGTATTGAATAGGATATGATACAGGAACGCACCTTCTTCTTAGGCAGTCCCTCGAGATTGAGGATCAGTTGCTTCTGTCTTATAAGGTGCTGGCGTAGAAAGGGTTAACGTGGGACTGGGTATAGTACCGCCCACAATGTAATATAAAAGGACACATCACCTAAGTCTAGAGGACAGGCTTGTACTGGACAGAGACGTATGTACAGGCAAGCATGGAAGCAGGTCCTAACTTAGACCTTATACTCTGTACATGTACATAGTTATTAGTAGCTAATAAACACGGACTATGAAACTGCACAAGGCTCAGAACCTCTTCATGGAACCTATTGAACCACACACAAAATCTTACAACATGGTGGCAGCTATCAAAACAATCCGGACCTCACAGAAGGTGAAGAAGAAATTTAAACCTAGAACATTGAAAAAGCAATATCCTGACATTATGAGAAGCAGCAGAAGTGACGGTGCAGAAGAAGATCACCAGAAAAAAGTTGCAAAGGACGATTGAAAGCAGAAGGCAGAAATAAAACTCTATACTGCAGCAGAAGACTCTATTTAATCCTGTGGAAGTCTGGCTTCAAAGGATGCAGAGTCAAAAGACCTTGCAGGCTTGAGTTAAGGATCTTAAGCTCTAGTCCAGGACAAATTTTAAAAATCTATTAAGTCAACACCAGTCAAAATTTCTGTTTTAAAATGCACCACAAACAGCCGGAGTCCCAGGTCGATGTCTGAGCATATGGCGACCAAGCTCGCACTGATAAAAAGATTTATATAATTAACATCTTAATTTACAGTTTAAAAAACCCAGCAAAAGCCATAAATCATGGCCGGGATTCTCCGAAATGGCGCTCGGCGTGGAGGCAGTGAATTGGGCCTCAGACCCACCATCGGGAGGACATTGCGACGCAATTCTCCGGTGACCGGAGAATCGTCGCCAGTCGCGCGCGCGCAGTCGATGAGGCGCCGGTTGAGGGCCATTGAAAGAGGCCGCCGCGGCGATTATCCGCGGTTGACTGGATGTGTTACCGCCGGAGTGGTTCACGTATGGTTCTACCTGGAGGGAGCTCGGTGTCGCCTGCTACGGTGGCCGTCCTGGTGGGGGGGGAGGGAACAGGGGTGGATCAGTCTCCGGGTGGGGGGTGGCCTCCAAGATGGCCAGGCCCGCGATCGGGGGCCACCGATCGGTAGGCGCGCGCGATCTGTGGGGTCCTACCTTCTTCCGCGCCGGCCTGCTGTGTGGCTTCGCCATGTTGCGCGGCCCCGGCACAGAGGCGGCCACCGCACGCTTGCGCGTACCCACAGCGAGCAGTGCAGGGCCGCATACGGCAGCTGGAGCAGCGCGGAGCACTCCGGCGCCATGCTGGCCCCCTGTGGGCTACAGAATCGCTGGGCCAAGAGGCCCATTGAAGCCGGCATGAAACACTCCGGTGTTTATGCCGGCGTCAACATTTAGCCGCGGTTTAGAGAATCCCGGCCCAGGAGTCTCATAACCCAAAGATACCTAGATATAGCGGCAAAGTCTCTTAAAGGTCGATTCAGGGAATTGCTGCAGGAGTCCGCCAAAGCCAACAAGCATGAGAAAACTAATTGAAAAGAAGCACGAGGCATCTTGTACTTCCTAACGGCATTTAAAGCTATGCACACTTTTAATTTTAAATGACCATGGATCAAAAGTCTACTTTACCAGACCAGTTTGGACTCATCCAAGGCCCAAACATTGGGGAGATTGGTGTGAGTGATTCTTTAGATAATGATTGTTTCAGTTCTAGGCAAAAAAAGACAGAATCTGAATGGGTTAACACACTGCTTTATTCTGTAGGTCCAATAGCTGATGATATAACAGTTGAACAAGGAATCAATGAGTCCTCAGCAAAATTTGATGAAGTTTTAAAAATCATTTGACATGTATTTTAATTTGAGAGAGATATGTCAAAGGCCTCGACGAAAAAGCCCACTGTAAAGAAAACCCAGGAGGTTGCCCATCGAAGGAGCTTGAAGGAGGGAAGATGGCCGCTGAGCCCAGTCTATTGAACACACTCGCTGCAGTGATGGCGCAGGAGCTTGAGAAATCAGCAAGCTGATGGACAGGCAGTTTGAGCGGCAGGGCAAGGAAATAAAGGAGTAATTTAAAACCACTGTGGAGAAGGCACTGGGCCCGACTCATAATCAGCTAGAAAAGTCCTATAATGCGGTGAAATCACGAGGTGAGGTGTTGAAGGGTGTGGAGGAGGCCTTGTCACAATATGAGGGGCATTTCGCCTCATTGGAAGTGGAGTTGCTGCTCATGGCGGACAGCAACAAGAGTCTGAGGCAGAAGGTGCAAGATCTTGAAAACAGATTGAGGCGGTTGAACTTCAGGAGGTGGGGCTGTCAGAGGGAGTGGAGGGCTCGAAGCTGGCCAAGTACTTCTTGGAGATGTTTTCTCGGGTAGAGGGATGTGATGAGTAATCGCCTCCTCTGGAATTGGATAGAGCTCATCGGGTTCTCCGGCAGAAGCCACGGCCGAACGAGGTGGTAATTATCCGCTTTCACAATTATCAGAGCAAGGAGAGGGTCTTGGAGTTGGCAAAAAGGAGTCGCAACATCGACTGGGATGGGCATACAGTGTGAATATACCGGGAAATTGGGACTGAGCTGGCGAAGAGGCGACCTTCAACAAGGCGAAGGTGGTGTTCAATAAAGGGGTCCATTTTGGGATGATGTGCCTTGTGTATCTGCAGGTTACAATGGATTTGAAAGACAACTTCTTCAACATGCTGGAGCTGGCCTTCATCAGGGAGAGGAAACTGGGACCAGTCTGAGGAGGACTTTACGGGGTGTTTGTAAAGCTTGTTAGTGGTGTTTGGGGTTGGGCATTTTAGGGAGGGTGGGGTCGGAGGGATTAGTTTGTTGTTGCTTTTATTTTTGGGGGCAATTGAAGCGGGATCCTGGGAGAGGGTCACCTCACTAGCAAGAAGGAAAAGAGGTGGATAGTGAACAGGAGTGGAGTGGGGAAAGAGGTTGCGACCAATTGGGCCAGGTTGGGTGGGGCACAATGGGTTTAGTTGTTTGTTTGGTTAGTTGGGGGGTAGGTTGTGTGAGGCGGTAGGAAGTCTGTGAGCCGGGGGGCGGGGAGAACTAACAGTGACCAGGGGATCACTTTGTTTCACCCGAGAGGTGGGGCTGGAAGCCATCTTAGGTGGGCCTGGGACCCGGGAATTTATGTAGGAACATTGCATCAAGGTGCAGATAACCGATTCACGGAGGGGGGGATAAGGTTAGTCACCTAGTCTAGGGAGGGCCTATGAAGAGGGCAAGAGTTTTTGAACACTTAAAGGGTTTGGGGGCCAATGTGGTATCTACATAAAACTCACGTGTGGGTGCGGGACCAGACCAGGCTGCAAAGGATTTGACAGCAGGGCTCGGGGGGTGGCGATTCTGGTCAGCAGAAGGGTCCATTTTGAGTCAGGGATGGCTCTAGCCGCTTGTGGGGGGGGGGGGGGGGGGGGGAGACGGAGGTATGTGATGGTTACAGGTATACTGGAGGAGAAGGCCATGGTGTTGCTGAACTTCCATGCCTCAAATTGGGTCAATGTCAAGTTTATTGGCCAGTAACTGGCAGCAATACCGGAGTTAGACACACACCAATGAATTTTAGGGGGGAATATTAACTGTGTGTTAGATCCGAAGCTGGATCGCTCCAGTGAGAGTCCTGGCCGCATTCAAGGCGGAGACAGGAGCTCCGACCCTTGGTGGTTTACGTACCCCGGGGTAAGTGGCGGGGGTGGGGGGTAAGGAATTTCCATTGTTTTCCCTGGTACACAAGGTGCATTCGAGGGTTGACTTTTTTGTTATGGGTAGGACCGTGCTACTTGGGTGAAGAATGCAGAATACTTGGCGGTGGTTATTTCTGACCACGAACCGCACTTGGTGGTCTTGGTGTTGGAGGCAGGTCGAGGGCAGCGCATGGGTGGGAGGCTCGATGTAGGAATGTTTGCTGATATTGGGTTTTATGTGAAGATCTCTAGGGCCATAAAGGAGTAAGTGGAGTTGAATGAGAATGGGATGGTCTCACCCACCACTTCGTGGGAGGCACAAAGGCAGTGATTGAGAGGGAGATCACCTTGTATAAGGCACGTTTAGATAGGGAGGCCAGGAAGGAGTGTCAAGAGCTGGTAGATCAGATTTTGTGAGTCGATGGGGAATATGCGAGTGATCCAACACTGGAGTCATGGGCACGCAGGAAGAAACTGTAAAAGCAGAGGCCGGACAGTGTGCCAACTGAGGCGCTTAAAGAGGGTGGTGTATGAATATAGGGAGAAGGCTAGCCGCCTTCTCGCCAGTTAAGGTGACAGGAAGCGTCCATGGAGATTATGCAGGCAAGGAAGCCGGGGGTAGGTGTTTTCCAGCCCAGAAAAGGTGAATGCAGCATTTCAAACCTTCTATGAGAGATTGGAAAGGTCAGAGTCACCGAAGGGCAAGTGGGAGATGATAGAGTTTCTGTAGAGTTTGGAGTTCCCACAGGTAGGATAGGATTTGCGGGAGGAGTTCGAAACACCGTTGGGGCTGGAGGAAGCTTGAACCACTTTAGGGAAGATGCAGACGGGGAAGGTGCCAAGTCCGAATGGGTTCCAAGTAGAATTCTATACGACGTTTACAGATCAGCTGGTCCCATTGGGGATGTTCAGTGATTCACTGGCACAAGGTTCTCTCCTGGAAATGCTGGGGCTGGTGTCTATCTCCCTCCTCCTGAAGAAGGATAAGGACCCTACGGTGTGTGGGTCATACCACCCGATTTCGTTGCCCAAGGTAGGTGCAAAGCTTTTGGCTAAGGTCTTAGCGTCAAGCTTGGAGCCCTGTCACCCGAAGGTAGCGGGGGAGGATCAGACGGGTTTTGTAAAGGGCAGGAAATTGTCATCCATTGTGAGGAGGCAACTTAATGAAGTTTGCACCCCAGCTGTGGGGCCGGAACCGTAGATAATAGCCTCACTGGACGCAGAAAAAGCGTTTGATAGAGTTGAATGGAGCTATTTTCTGCAGTGCTAGAGAGATTTGGGCTGGGTCCTAGGTTTGTTTTGTGGGTGTGGCTGTTGTTTAAAGCCCATCTGCCGAAGCACATACTAACATCATGGGTTCAGGGTCATTTCGGTTGCACAGGGGGACAAGACAGGGGAGACCTATGTTTCCTCTCCTGTTTGCATTGGCAATTGAACCATTATCTAATGCACTGAGGGCCTCGGCCATATGGAGAGAAATTGTGACGGGTGTGGTGGAGCACAGGGTGTCTCTGTATGCAGATGACCTTCTGTTGTACCTAATGGTCATGGGTAACATTATGGTTATATTGAAGAGATTCTGCTCCTTCTCTGGGTATAAGTTACATTTCAGGAAAATCGAGTATTTTGTGGTTAGTCCTCCGGGAAAGGGAGTTGGGTTGTGGGAATTTGCATTCCGTCTGGCTGGGACTTGTTTCTGGGGTGGTCCAGGTGGCACTGGATTTGGCATGGCTTCGTAAATTAAAGTATACCAGCCTGGCAAGCAGGGTCAGGGCAGATTTACAGAGGTGGGACAGTCTTCCATTGTTGTTGGCAGGCTACGTTCAATCCATTAAGATGGACATCTTGCTGTGATTCTTGTTTTTATTTCAATGCCTCCCAACCTTTCTGCTGAAGTCGTTTTTTGGGGGTCTGGAGCGGCTCATAGTGGGCATTGTATGGCCGGGGAGGAGGACACAAATTTGGAGGGAAAGGCAGGCGAGGGGGGGAGGTGGTTGTCACTGTCGACCGGGTGCCACGGTAGCACAGTGATTGGTAGTGTTGCTTCACAGCACCAGGGTCTCAGGTTCGATTCCCGGCGTGGGTCACTATTTGTGCGGAGTCTGCACGTTCTTCTCGTGTCTGTGTGGGTTTCCTCCTGGTACTCCGGTTTTCTCCCATAAATCCCGAAAGACGTGCTTCTTAGGTGAATTGGATATTCTGAATTCTCCCTCAGTGTACCTGAACAGGCGCCAGAGTGTGGCGTCTAGAGGGTTTTCACAGTAACTTCATTGCAGTGTTAATGTAAGATACTTGTGACACTAATAAAGATTATCATAAAAAAGAGGCTGGACTGAGTTACTTGCAGTGCAATTTGCTAGTGCAACTGAAGAGGGTTCAACCTAACTTGGCAAGGGTGTGAGAATTGTAATATCATAGAGGAATACTAAATTGCACAGAATACTAGGAGAGACTAATAGCAGTAGAATAAGAAATACAGTTATTAGGTGGATTCAGAGTAAGAGAGTAAGTACCATAAGACCATGAGATATAGGAGCAGAATTAGGTCATAGGAACAGGATTAGGTCATTTGGTCTATCGAGTCTGCTCCGTCTTTCAATCATGGCTGATATGTTTCTCATCCCAATCTCCTGCCTTCTCCCATAACCCCTGATCCCCTTATTAATCAAGAACATATCTATCTCTGACTTAAAGACACTCGATGATTTGGCCTCCACAGCCTTCTGCGACAACGAGTTCCACAGATTCATCACCCTCTGGCTGATGAAATTCCTCCTCATCTCTGTTTCAAAGGATCATCCCTTCAGTCTGAGGCTGTGTCCTTGGGTTCTAGTTTCTCTACTAGTGGAAACATCTTCACCATGTCCACTCTGTCTATGCCTCTTAGTATTCTGTAAGTTTCAACAGGGTCCCCTCTCATCCCTCTAAACTTCACTGAGTACAGACCCAGTGTCCTCATCCGCTCCTCATATGACAAGCCCTTTAGTCCAGGGATCATTCTTGTGAACCTTCTCTGGACCCTCTCCAAAGCCAGCACATCCTTCCTCAAATACGAGGCCCATAACTGCTTAGAATATTCCAAATCGGGTCTGACCAGAATCTTATACAGCCTCAGCAGTACATTCCTGTTCTTGTATTCTAGCCCTCTACAAGGTGCACTGCAGAAACTCACCAAGGCTCTTTTGACAGCACCTTCCAAATCCATGACCTCTATCAGCTAGAAGGACAGGGCAGCAGACACATGGTAACAAAGGATATGGGGGAAATCGGAAACAGGTTACTGAGTTGGATTATCAGCCATGATCATACTGAATGGTGGAGCTAGCTCGAGGGGCCGAATGGCTGACATCTGCTCCTAGTTTCTATGTTCTAAGGGTGGTCCGGTGAGCAGGGGAAGGGGGGGGGGGGTGCATTGAGACAAAATATGTTTTGGATATTAAAAAAAGGTCGAGGAGAAAGGCCCCAAACATTCCTTTCAGGTGAAGCAACCTTTCACTTACACCTCTTTCGATTTGGTTTACTGTATTCGCTGCTCCCAATGTTAGGCTCCTCTACATCGGTGATACGAAACACAGACTGGGTGGCCACTTTGTGGAACACCTTTGCTCAGTTCGCAAGCACGACCCCAATCTTCCTGTCACTTGCCATTTCAACTCAGTATCTTGCTCTCATGTGCACATGGTCATCCTTAGCCTGCTGCAATGTTCCAGTGAAGCCCAATGCAAACTGGAGGAGCAGCACCACGTTGTCAACTTTTAAATCCTTCCAACACACATCAATAGCAGATGGTAAAAGCAGGAGAGATTCCTGGTCAGCCATGTGATGGGACAAAATCATCACTTTTCATAGCTCCAGGCGGCAACACGCATTTAAAGGTGGATGTTTCCCCAGCAACTCGGGCTCCTTGGGGGGCCGGTTGGTTCAGTTGGCTGGACAACCGATGTGGATTATATTGGTACCAACTGCGCAAGGTTTGACTGCCTTTCTGGCTGAGATGGGTTCCGGGCCGGTCTCCTTGACCTATCCCTGGAGATTGAGACACTGTAGGTCAGTCCTATCTTTAGGCGAAGATCTCAAGAAGAACTAAAAAGGTACAGTGTACAGTGTAGTAGCAGGGCGGCACAGCAGCACAGTGGTTCGCACTGTTACTTCACAGCGCCCAGGTTCCAGGTTCGATTCCTGGCTTGGGTCACTGTCTGAGTAGAGTCTGCACGTTCTCCCCATGTCTGCGTGGGTTTCCTCCAGGTGCTCGGTTTCCTCCCACAAGTCCCGAAAGACGTGCTGTTAGGTGAACTGGACATTATGATTCTCCCTCTGTGTACCCGAATAGGCGCCGGAGTGTGGCGACTAGGGCGTTTCACAGTAACTTCATTGCAGTGTTAATGTAAGCCTACTTGTGACAATAAAGATTATTATTATTATATATAGGCTACCAACTAATGGAAAGCATGTAGAGGAACAACTTCATAACATAATTACAGAGAGCGCAAGAATTCTGGTCTAGTTTTAATGGGGACTTTAATGATCTAAATATAGACTGGGATAGTGTAGTGTAAAGGGGAAAGAGGGGCAATAGTTTCTCAAATATGTTCAGAAAAGTTTTCTACAGCAGTATGCTTCCTGTTCAATAAGAAAGGAGGCACTGCTGAACCTGGTTCTTGGGAATGAGGTGAGCCAAGTAGATCAAGGGACAGCAGGAGAACATTTATGGGACAATGATCATTGTATCGTAAGGTTTAGACTGACTCTGGAAAAGGATAAAGAACAATCCAGAGTAAAAAATAATCAACATCGGATGGAAGTCAACTTCAGTGGAGTAAGAACGGACCTGGCACAGATAAATTGGAATTAAGGGTTAGCGGGAAAAACTGCAATTGAACAATGGGTTGCCTTGAAAGACGCGATAGCTCCGGCACAATCAAAGTATTTTCCGACAAAGGGAAAAGTTAGGGCAAATGAATCATTATTTCAGTAAGCTCAGGGAAGGTGGTAAAAGAAGGGGAGGGGTGGCATTGTTAGTCAAGGACGGTATTACGGTGGCAGAAAGGACGTTTGATGAGGACTCGTCTACTGAAGTAGTATGGGCTGAGGTTAGAAACAGGAAAAGACCCTGTTAGGGGTTTTCTACAGGCCTCCGAAAAGTTCCAGAGATGTAGAGGAAAGGATTGCAAAGATGATTCTGGATAGGAGTAAAAACAACAGGGTAGTTGTTATGGGGGACTTTAACTTTCCAAATATTGACTGGAAACGCTATAGTTCGAGTACTTTAGATGGGTCCGTTTTTGTCCAATGTGTGCAGGAGGGTTTCCTGACACAGTATGCAGATAGGCCAACGAGAGGCGAAGCCATATTGGATTTGGTACTGGGTAATGAACCAGGTCAGGTGTTAGATTTGGAGGTAGGTGAGCACTTTGGTGATAGTGACCACAATTCGATTATGTTTACTTTAGTGGTGGAAAGGGATAGGTATATACTGCAGGGCAAGAGTTATATCTGGGGGAAAGGCAATTATGATGCGATGAGGCAAGAGGTAGGATGCATCGGATGGAGAGGAAAACTGCAGGGGATGGGCACAATGGAAATGTGGAGCTTGTTCAAGGGACAGCTACTGCGTATCCTTGATAAGTATGTACCTGTCAGGCAGGGAGGAAGTGGTCGAACAAGGGAATCGTGGTTTACTAAAGCAGTCGAAACACTTGTCAAGAGGAAGAAGGAGGCTTATGTAAAGATGAGACATGCAGGTTCAATTAGGGCGCTCGAGAGTTACAAGTTAGCTAGGAAGGACCTGAAGAGAGAGCTAAGAAGAGCCAGGAGGGGACATGAGAAGTCTTTGGCAGGTAGGATCAAGGATAACCCTAAAGCTTTCTATAGATATGTCAGGAATAAAAGAATGACGAGGGTAAGGGTAGGGCCAGTCAAGGACAGTAGTGGGAAGTTGTGCGTGGAGTCCGAGGAGATAGGGGAGCTGCTAAATTAATATTTTTCATCAGTATTCACACAGGAAAAAGACAATGTTGTCGAAGAGAATACTGAGATTCAGGCTGCTAGACTAGAAGGGCTTGAGGTTCTTAAGGAGGAGGTGTTAGCAATTCTGGAAAGTGAGAAAATAGATAAGTCCCCTGGGCCGGATGGGATTTATCCTAGGATTCTCTGGGAAGCTAGGGAGGAGATTGCTGAGCCTTTGGCTTTGATCTTTAAGTCATCTTTGTCGACAGGAATAGTGCCAGAAGACTGGGGGATAGCAAATGTTGTCCCCTTGTTCAAGAAGGGGAGTAGAGACAACCCCGGTAACTATAGACCAGTGAGCCTTACTTCTGTTGTGGGCAAAATCTTGGAAAGGTTTATAAGAGATAGGATGTATAATCATCTGGAAAGGAATAATTTGATTAGAGATAGTCAACATGGTTTTGTGAAGGGTAGGCCGTGCCTCATAAACCTTGTTGAGTTCTTTGAGAAGGTGACCAAACAGGTGGATTAGGGTAAAGCAGTTGATGTGGTGTATATGGATTTCAGTAAAGCGTTTGATAAGGTTCCCCACGGTAGGCTACTGCAGAAAATACAGAGGCATGGGATTCAGGGTGATTTAGCAGTTTGGATCAGAAATTGGCTAGCTGGAAGAAGACAAAGGGTGGTGGTTGATGGGAAATGTTCAGACTGGAGTCCAGTTACTAGTGGTGTACCACAAGGATCTGTTTTGGGGCCACTGCTGTTTGTCATTTTTATAAATGACCTGGAGGAGGCTGTAGAAGGATGGGTGAGTAAATTTGCATAGATAAGCTGCAGCGCTGGGCTGAGAGGTGGCAAATGGAGTTTAATGCAGAAAAGTGTGAGGTGATTCATTTTGGAAGGAATAACAGGAAGACAGAGAGTACTGGGCTAATGGTAAGATTCTTGGCAGTGTGGATGAGCAGAGAGGTCTCGGTGTCCATGTACATAGATCCCTGAAAGTTGCCACCCAGGTTGAGAGGGTTGTTAAGAAGGCGTACGGTGTGTTAGGTTTTATTGGTAGAGGGATTGAGTTTCGGAGCCAGGAGGTCATGTTGCAGCTGTACAAAACTCTGGTGCAGCCGCATTTGGAGTATTGCGTGCAGTTCTGGTCGCCGCATTATAGTAAGGATGTGGAAGCATTGGAAAGGGTGCAGAGGAGATTTACCAGAACGTTGCCTGGTATGGAGGGAAGATCTTATGAGGAAAGGCTGAGGGACTTGAGGCTGTTTTCGCTAGAGAGAAGAAGGTTAAGAGGTGACTTAATTGAGGCATACAAGATGATCAGAGGATTGGATAGGGTGGACAGTGAGAGCCTTTTTCCTCGGATGGTGATGTCTAGCACGAGGGGACATAGCTTTAAATTGAGGGACAGCCTGTACTGCGCTGTAATCTTCTATGTTCTATGTAATCCAGAGCTCCCCGGTTGACAAAAGACACAGAGATTAAGATGAAGACGATAAAGTGTACTGATGACAAATAAGGTGGAGAATACAACTGAGAACCAGGCTAAATATAAAAGATTGAGAGGGAAGTTAAAAAAGAAAATAAAAGAAGCAAAGAAAGAGCATGAAAAGAGACTGGCAGCGAACATAAAAACAAATCCAAAGTCTCCCATTGGCATATAAATAGTAAAGGAGGAGTGGAGCCAAATAGGGACTAAAAAGGGGATTTATGTTTCAAACACAGGGGTCATGGTTGAGGTATTAAATTAACATTTTGCCTCTGTCTTTACCAAGGAACATGATGCTGCACAGGTCAGGGTGAAAGGGTAGGTAATTCAGACACTTGAAGGGTTTAAAATTAATCAGGGGGAGATATTGGATCAGCTTAATTTTGCACTATACTTAAAGTCGATAAGGAAACAGGATTGGATGAGATGCAGCCAATGATACTAAAGGAAATGAGAATGGAAATTACAGAGGCAATTTTCTAATCTTCCTTCAGTTCAGGGATTATGCCAGAGGACTGGAGAAATGCAAATAGAATACAGCACAGAACAGGCACTTCGGCTCACCATGTTGTGCCTACTTATCCTAATCTAAGATCAAACTAACCTGCACACTTCAATTTACTGCTGTCCATGTGCCAGTCTAAGAGTTGCTTAAATGTCCCTAATGACTCTGACTCCACCACCTCCATTGGCAGTGCATTCCACACATCCACCACTCTCTGTGTAAAGAACCAACCTCTGACATCTCCCCGATATCTTCCTCCAATCACCTGAAAATGATGTCCCCTTGTGACAGCCATTTCCGCCCTGGGGAAAAGTCTCTGGCTATCCACTCTACCATACCTCTCAACACCCTGTACATCTCTATCAGGTCACCTCTCTTCCTTCTTCGCTCCAGTGAGAAAAGCCCTAGCTCCCTCATTGGTTGGGATATGCCACACAGGTCTCTGCTTGAGCCCTGGAATGAGGTGTAAATGTTCAGGGCTGAGGTAACCTTATAGGCCACCAGGAGAGGGAATCCTCCTCCTCCACATGGTACCAAGTCCGAAAGGACATGGCACAGGTGCTGCACCATCTCCTTGTTGAGGCTGGGCCTCCTGTGGCACATGTTGTCCATCATCTGGTTCAATGGACCAACAACACCTGAACACTGTGGGCCATCGCCAGCCTCCCCCCTCTGAGTCCCTCCCTGGCTTGATGGGCGGCCAGATCTTCAGACAGAATTTACCCTGCACTTTGAGAGGGATAAGCTGGAATCAGATGTAAAGGTATTACAATTAAATAAGGGCAACTACAAAGACATGAGGGAGGAGCGGGCCAGAGTTGTTTGGAAAAGGAGCCTAGTGGGGAAGATAGTGGAACAGGGGCTTTGGGGGATTATTTGGGAGGGAACATGCTAAGGGGAGGACAAGGCATCCATAACTGACGACGGAAATCAAGGACAGCATAAAAGAAAAAGAAAAAGCATACAGAGTAGAGAGGATTAGTGGGAAGCCTGAGGATTGGGAAGCCTTTAAAAGCAGAGGACAACAAAAAAAGCAATAAGTGGGGAGAAGATGAAATGTGAGTGCAAGCTAGCTAGTAATATAGTACACCTTTGTTCAAAAATAGGTGTAAAGATAAGGTCAGACACTAGAGGCCAGACAGTTGAACCTGTGAAGCTTCTAGGAACGATCATTTGGGGCAGAATTAATAGCCACTTGGGGAATTGTGGGTTAATTGATGAAAACCAGCACAGATTTCTTCAGGGCAAATCGTGTTTAGCTAACTTGCTGGAGTTTTTTGATGAGGTAACGGGGAGAGTTGATATGGGTAATGCTGTTGATGTGATGATAAAGGCATTGGATAAAATGCATCACAACACATTTGTGAACAAAGTTAGAGCTCATGGAATCAAATGGAGAGTAGCAACATGGATGCAAAATTGGCCTAGTGACAGGAAACAGAGTTGACAATGGGTGTTTTTTGGATTGAAGGAATGCTTATTCTAATAGCACAGAGAGAGGGTGAGACTTCAGTAGCTCACGTCACTCCGATATTCAAAAAGGGAGGTAGACAGAAAGCAAGGAATTATAGACCAGTAAGCCCAACATCGGTAGTGGGGGAAATTCTTGAATCCATTATTAAGGACTTTATAGTGGAACATTTAGAAAGCAGTGGCAGGATCAGTCAGAGTCAGCATGGATTTATAAAGGGAAAATCATGCTTGACAAATCTGGTGGAATTCTTTGAAGAGGTAACCAGTACAGTCGACAAGGGGGAGCCAGTCGGTGTGGTATATTTGGACTTTCAGAAGGCGTTTGACAAAGTCCCACATAAGAGATTATTGTGCAAAATTAAAGCGCATGGGATTGGGGGAAATGTATTGAGGTGGATAGAAAACTGGTTGGCAGAGAGGAAACAAAGAGTAGGGATTAATGGGTCCTTTTCAAATTGGCAGGCAGTAACCAGTTGGGTGCCACAGGGATCGATGCTGGGACCCCAGCTATTCACAATATATATCAATGATTTGGATGAAGGAATAAAATGTAACATCTCAAAATTTGCAGAGGATACCAAATTAGGTGGGAGGGTGAATTGTGACAAGGATGCAGGGATCCTACAGCAAGATCTGGACAGGTTGGGCGAGTGGGCAAACCAGTGGCAGATGCAGTATAATTTGGATAAGTGTAAGGTTATTCATTTTGGAAGCAAAAACAGGAGGGCAGATTACTACCTGAATGGTCGTAAATTGGGAGAGGGGAGTGTGCAGTGGGACCTGGGTGTCCTTGTGCACCATTCGCTGAAGGTAAGCATGCAGATGGAGCAGGCGGTAAAGAAGGCTAATGGTATGTTGGCCTTCATTGCAAGAGGTTTCGCGTATAGAAGCAGGGATGCGTTGCTGCAATTGTACAGTGCCTTGGTGAGGCCACACTTGGAGTATTGTGTGCAGTTTTGGTTTCCTTCTCTGAGGGAGGATTATCATTCGAGTCTGCACTGGCTCTTGGAAAGAGCACCCAACCCAAGGTCAACACCTCCACCCTATCCCCATACCTCAGTAACCCCACCCAACACTAAGGGCAATTTTGGACACTAAGGGCAATTTATCATGGCCAATCCACCTAACCTGCACATCTTTGGACTGTGGGAGGAAACCGGAGCACCCGGAGGAAACCCACGCACACACGGGGAGGATGTGCAAACTCCGCACAGACAGTGACCCAAGCCAGAATCGAACCTGGGACCCTGGAGCTGTGAAGCAATTGTGCTATCCACAATGCTACCATGCTGCCCAATGTTCTTGCTCTTGAGGGAGTGCAGCGAAGATTTACCAGGCTGATTCCAGGGATGGCGGGACTGTCATATGAGGAGAGATTGAGTAGGTTGGGATTATTCTCACTGGAGTTCAGAAGAATGAGGGAGGATCTCATAGAGACTTATAAAATTCTAACAGGACGAGACAGGGTAGATGCAGGGAAGATGTTACCAATGGTAGGTGTTTCAGAACCAGGGGTCACAGCCTGAGGATTCAGGGTAAACCATTTCGGACAGAGATAAGGAGACACTTCTTCACACAAAGAGTGGTGAGCCTGTGGAATTCATTACCGCAGGAAGTAGTTGATGCTAAAACTTTGAATATATTCAAGAGGCGGCTTGATATAGCACTTGGAGAGAATGGGATCAAAGGCTATGGGGAGAAAGCAGGATTAGGCTATTGAGTTGGATGATCAGCCATGATCGTGATGAATGGCGGAGCAGGCTCGAAGGGCCAAAAGGCCTCTTCCTGCTCCTATCTTCTATGTATCTATGTAATGTACATAGATAGAACATACAGTGCAGAAAGAGGCCATTCAGCCCATCGAGTCTGCACTGACCCACTTAAGCCCTCACTTCCACCCTATCCCCGTAACCCAATAACCTCTCCTAACCTTTTTGGTCACTGAGGGCAATTTATCATGACCAATCTACATAACCTGCACGTCTTTGGACTGTGGGAGGAAACCGGAGCACCCAGAGGAAACCCACGCAGACACGGGGAGAACGTGCAGACTCCGCACAGACAGTGACCCAGCAGGGAATCGAACCTGGGACCCTGGCACTGTGAAGCCACAGTACTATCTCCTTGTGCTACCGTGCTGCCCTAATCTATAATAAAGGGTATGATAATTGGACACCTTATGGTAGGACTGGGCAGAATCAGTTGAATTCCCAGATTTAAATGGATTTATGAAGGGGAAATCATGTTCAACACATCTGTTGGAGTTTCTTGAGAATTTAAATAGTTAAAGAGATGAGAGGAACCAGTGGGTGTGGTGTATTTGGATTTCCAGAAGGCTTTTCATAAGGCTCCACACAAGAGGTTAGCAAACAAAATTGGAGCACATGGGATTGGGAGCACTGTACAGGCTTGGATCAAAACTTGGTTAAAGGACAGAAAACAGAGAGACGGAATAAATGGGTCATTCTCAGGTTGACCCAGGAATATAATGTAGGAATTGTGAAGTTATGCACCTTGGTAGGAAAAATAAAGGAGTTGAATATTATTTAAATGGAAAAAGACTGCAGAAAACTGCAGCACAGAGGGATTTGGGGGTCCTCATGCATACAAAGCTAGCATGCAAGTTCAGCAGGTAATTGGGAAGGCAAATGGAATGTTGGCCTTTATTTCAAAGAGAATGGAATGTAAAAAGAAAGAATTCCTGCTGAAACTATGCAATGCACCAGTTAGACCACGCATGTAATACAGTTTTTGTCCCCTTATCAAAGGAAAGATATACTGGCATTGGAGGCAGTCAAAGAAGGTTTACTAGGTTGACCCTGATTATGAGGAGACATTAGGTAGATTAAGGCCTGGACTCATTGGAGGTCAGAGGAATGAGAGAAGACTTTATTGAGACATTTGGATTCTCAGGGAGCTTGACAGGGTAGATGCTGAGAGGATGTTTCCTCTTGTGGGAGAGTCTTGGATGAGAGAGCATCATCAAGGGGTCGTCCTTCAAGACAGAAATGAGGAGAAATTTCTTCTCTCAGAGAGTAGTGAATCTGTGGAATTCTTTGCTGCCGAGAGCTGTAGAGGCCTTTAAGTATGTTCATGGCTGAGATAGACAGATTTTTAACCAGTAAGGAAATCAAGGATTATGGGGATAAGGCAGGAAAGTGGAGTTGAGAATTATATCAGATCAACCTTGATCGCATTGAATGGTGGAGCAGACTCGATGGGCCGAGTGGCCTACTTCTGCTCCAATGACCTATGGACAGGCTGTGACTGGTGGGTACCGTAAGGATTAGTGTTTAGGCCGCAGCTATTCACAATCTATATCAATGATTTGGATGTGGAGACCACATGTGTTAATTCCAAGTTTGCAGATGACACAAAACTAGGTGGGAATGTGTGTTGTGAGGAGGATGCGGAGAGGCTCCAAGACAGGTTAAGTGAGTGGGAAAGAATATGGCAGATGGAATATAATGTGGAAAAATGTGAAGCTATCCACTTTAGTAGGAAAACAGAAATGCAGCGTTGAATTTTCTGACCGTTCACACTGATCTTTCGGTCTGCCCAGGGACCACCCTCGCCTTGGGTTTCGCAGCAACGAGGGGTGCGTTCAACAGTGGAACTTGAAGATCCTACCACCAGCCACTGGCGAGCCGACCTCTGCTACTGCAAAACACGCCGTGGAGGGGGAGGTAATTCCCGCCCATAGTCTATTTGTTAAATGGTGAGAAATTAGGAAGTGCTGATACTCAAAGGAACCTCAATCTCCTTGTTCAAGAGTCGCTGAAAGCCAACATGCAGGTGCAGCAAACAATAAAGATGGAAAATGATACAGTGACCTTTATTGAATGGGGATTTGAATGCAAGAATAAATATTGTAGAGAGTCTTGGTGAAATCACACCTGGAGCATTGTGTACAGGTTTGGTCTCCTGACCGAAGTAAGCATTCAGTTGCCATAGAGGGCATGCAGCAAAGGTTCGGCAGACTAATTCCTGGGACAACGGGATTGTCCTATGAGGAAAGCTTGAGGCGACTCGGCCTGTGTACTCTGGAGTTCGGAGGAATGAGAAGTGATCTCATTGTGCATACAAATTATTTCAGGGCACGGTGGCACAGTGGTTAGCATTGCTGCCTCACAGCGCCAGGGACCCGGGTTCAATTCCGACCTTGCCGACTGTCTGTGTGGAGTTTGCACATTCCCGCCGTGTCTGCGTGGGTTTCCTCTGACAATCCACAGATGTGCAGGTTAGGTGGATTGGCCATGATCAATTGCCCCTTCGTGTCCAAAGATGTGCAGGGTAGGTGGGGTTGCAGGGTTTTGGAGATTGGGGGGGGCGGTGAGTGGGCCTATGTAGGATGCTCTTTCGGAGGGTCGGTGCAGCCCCGATGGGCCGAATGCTCTCCTTCTGCACTGCAGGGGTTCAATGGCTCAACAGACATGCTGAATGTTTCGCCTGGTTGGAGAATATGGGGTAGGCCATTCAGGACTGAGATGAAGGGGAACTCATTTCACTTGGAGGGTGTGAATTTACTCGTCCACAGGGCTGTGGAAGCTCAATCATTGAGTATATTCAAGAGAAAGATCGATATTCAGGGATGGTTTAACTCAGTGGGCTAGTAACTTCCTTGAAGCCTACTTGTGACAATAAAAGATTATTATTAGATTTCTAGACATTAATAACATCAAGGGATATGTGGTTAGTGGCGGAAAATGGCTTTTATGTAAAAAATGAGCAATGAACTCATTGGATGGCAGAACAGGCTTGAAGGGCTGATTGGCCCACTCCTGCTCCTATTTCCTATGTCCCTATTTCTAGTGGAATTCCACAGGGATTGGTGTGAAGACATTGGTCCACGGTACAATTTCAAAATGTGCTGATGCATCAAAACTTGGGAGTATTGTGAACTGTAAGGAGGATAGTGTAAAACTTCAAAAGGACATAGACAGGTTAGTGGAATGGGTGGATAGATGGACAGAGAGTGCAGAGGATTCTGGGTGTATATGTGCAGAAATTACTGATGGAGGCTGGACAAGTTAATAAAGGTCAGGCAAAGAAGTAACAGCGACATGAGTGTGGTGAATAGGGGATTTACACAGTAAATTCATTGCAGTGTTAATGTAAACCTACTTGTAACACTAATAAAGTTTACAGTTTAAAGTTAAAGGGGTGGCATTGTTGAATTGCTCCTTTGGAGAGCCAGTGAAGACAGGGTGGGCTAAAAGGCCTCATTTTGTGCTCTAACCAACTGTTCTATGAATTTTGCTTACTTGGCTTGACCGTGAATGTTGCCGAAACAATACTTGTATATCAACCCACACCTGGTCAGCCAAATGCTCCACCTCCTATAATGTGGAACAAGAGACTCTGGAATATGTTGAACACTTCCTGTGCCCTGGCAACCACCTCTCTTAAAGTGCCCCACTGATGAGATCCAACAACGATCAGATGTGCCAGCTTAGCGCCCTACAAAGTTTAGCAGAAAGTATTTGACAACAATGACCTCCTCAAGTCAACAAAAGTCCCACTGTATCGAGTAGTTATTTCATCACATTCCTGCATTGAATTGAGAACTGGACTGTGTATCAGTAACATGTAAGAATGCTCCAGAAATTCCTTTTTTTATATAGAATCCCAAGAGTGCAGAAGAAGGCCATTCGGCCCATAGAGTCTGCACCGACCCTCCAAAGGAACATCCACCTCCCATGCCCCTGTCCTATCCCTGTGACCCCAACTAACCGTTGGACACTAAGGGGCAATTTAGCATGGCCAATCCACCTAACCTGCACATCTGTGGACTGCGGGAGGATACTGGAGCACACAGAGGAAACACACGCAGCCATGGGGAGGATGTGCAAACTCCACACAGAAAGTCACCTGATGCCGGAATTGAACCCAGGTACCCTGGTCAGTGAGGCAGTATGGCTAGCTACTGTGCCACTATGCTGCCCATATCAGCATTCTATCAGTAACAACCTCTGATTCATCCTCCGGACTCAATGGGAGGACTATCGAACGAATTCAAGTGTTTTCTTGAAGGCAGCTCCACAAGCATTCAGGCAAGACCCCTGCAAACTCAGCTAAGATGGACTGTGCACTGATCTTGGATGGCAGAAAAGCATCTCCTCAGCCAGGTCCTGTTTTCTCAGCTCTCTAATGGCCAACGTTCCAGGGGAGGACAAGGAAAAAGCTTGAAAGGCGCTCTGAAGTTCTTCTTCAAGCACAACAGCAGTGACATCAGATTACAAGTGGCAAATGTTACTCAGCTTTTCAAGGAAGGAGGGAGAGAGAAAATAGGGGTTGACAGGCCAGTTATCCTAACATTAGTTGTTGGGAAAATGTTGGAATCTATTATTAATGAATTTCAACAAAATGCACTTAGAAAAGCAGAGTATGAGTAGAACAAGTCATCATGCTTTCACTGAAGGGGAAACCTGTTTAACAAATTTATTGCAGATTTTTCAGGATGCAACTACACAGAGGGCACAGAAAGACTACAAAGACATGCAAACAGGTTGAGTGGACAACAAGATGGCATGTGGATGACAATATCGGGAAATGTGAAGTTATTCACTTTGGTCGAAAGAATAGAAAAGCTGAATTTTTTTTAAAAGATGAGAAGCTTCTAAGTGTTGATGTTGAAAGAAACTTGAGTGTGCTCATATAAGGAACACAAAACGGTAGCAGAGAAGTACAGCAAGCAATTAGGAAGGCAAAAGGCACATTAGGAGATGACTTCCGGTGACGGGGGTGCGCTGAGCTATTGCACATCAGTTGACTCTCCTCCAGAACATAGTAAAATAGGCACTTTTGACCAAATTTAGCCTGGACTATCGGACTTATTCATCCCCTCACCCACACAGACAACAGAGAGGAAAGGAATGTCAGGAAACAATAGTTCGAGAGGCCACCCCAGAAGCCAGAAACTGTGGAAAAAGGCAGGACGAGCAAGCAAGCAGGTCGGTCGACCCACGAGGTGAGGGGTCCCCGGCTACACCCGAGAGAGGGAGAGCAGCGACCTGGACAGTGAGCCCCCACCCTCCACCTGGAGACGGTTGGAAGACGTTCCTAACTAAGGAACTGACCGCAGTGAAGGACAAGATTATCGTGGAGATCCAAACGGTGGTCAAGATGGCGGAGGCACTGGCCGTCATGCAGATGGCACTCGACTGGATCAGATGGAGGCTGGAAGCCCAGGGGAAAACGATACAAGAACTTGATGGATTGTCACCCTAGAGACCTAAATAAAGAGGTGGGTGGCGACCCAGGGGAGCCTGAAAAGGAAGGTCGAGGACCAAGTGAACCAATTCAGGAGACAGAATATTCGAAGAGTGGGCCTGCCAGAGGGAATTGAAGGCAGAAACCCAGCCAACTATGCGGTCCAGATGCTGGGCAACCTGGTTGGAAGGGACAGCTTCCCCAAACCGCCCAAGATCGACAGGTCCCACAGGTTGCTCCGACCAAAGCCCAAGGCCAGGGAGCAGCCAAGGGCGCTAATAGTCAAACTGCTCAGATACAAAGATCATGAGAGGATCCTTCGTTGGGCTCAGCAGATGAAGGCAAACAGTTGGGAGGGCACAAGATAAGGGTAAACCAGGACATTGGGGCGGACCTGGCAAAGCTCAGGGCCGAATTCAACCATGTAAAGTCAGCCCCGTCAGCCCTGTGTAAAACCAATGTTAAATTTGGAATATTATTCCCAGCCAGGTTCTGGGTGACGTACTAGAACAAGGAGCACTATTATACTACGCCGGCAGAGGTGGACGTGTTCGTCCATATGATCAGACTAGACAAAAGACAAACGAGACAGCGGTGGGGAAGATGCAGAAAGAAAGCGAACAAAATGGACAATTTTGCATGGGACTGCTCTGCCTCACTAGCGGGGAAAGCTATCCCCAGGAAGCATGAAAGAGAGGGGGGCCGCGGAGCATCTCCCAGCGAGGAGAGAGCGCCAGGTGGGGGGGAGACACAGGGTTAGCACGAGGTAGGGGGCAGATAGAATGGGAGCACGGTGGAGGGCAGAGAGGTAGGGATAGAAGTGGGAAATGAGACCACGGGGAAAACACAGCGATAAGGAACGGAAAGGCTCCAGACTGGCTTCAGGTCAAGTTCGAAAAGATGGAGCAAGATGGCACCGTATGCAGCCACTTTGGAGGGTCCCTAAACAAAGGGAAACTCCGGAGTGGAAAGGCTCACCCACGTGGGGTACACACAGTTGGCAGCCATGTTGGGTGTCCCGTGGACAAAGGGACACTCTGGAGCACAGGGGATCAGCGTCATGGTGAAAATGGTGTCTGGCCATTTTGGATGGCCCCCTAACAAAGGGAAACCCCAGCATGCAGGTGCGCATACACCAGGTAAGAATGGGTGCTCTCGCAGGAAGGGGGGTACAGAAACCCTCCACCAGGATAGTCACTGAACGTCAGGGAACCTATCAGCCCACTGAAAAGATCCAGAATCTTCGCCCACCTGAAAAGTATGAGAGCTGACATAGTCTTACTCCAAGAGACGCACCTGAGAGAGAACCAAGTGAAGCACCTGAGAGAGGACAGACTCCGGGTAAGGAAGACTGAGTGAGATAGACCTACCATTCCTGCTGTGGGACAAGAGCTAGGGGGCAGCAATTTTGATAAACAATAGGGTGGTGTTTACGGCGACAAAGACGGTTACGGACCAAAGGGAACAGTACATCAGGACCCACTGACAGACAGATCAAATCCAGAACGGGGAAAAGGACTGGCATGGCTAAGGAACTGGGAACGTTTATGAAGCAGATGGGGGCATACACCCAGGCGAGAAGGAATTCTCGTTCTTCTCAACAGTACACAAGATCTATATCCTCTTCGACTTCTTTGTAGTGGGGATATCGGTGCTTCCAGAGATAGTCAGAACAGAAAACTCCTCGACTGTAATCTGTGACCACGCTCTACATTACATGGATGTGAGGTTGGAGACGGACCATGCCCAACGCCCCACATGGAGGTTGGACACGACCCTCTTGCCGACAAAGTCTTCTGCCAGAAAACATCACAGACCATAGACGAGTACGATATGAACAATTGGAACGGGGAAGTCTCACCTTCCTCATTCTGGGAGACACTGAAGGCTGTGATTAGAGAAGAAATTATTGCCTGCAAGACTCGTAGAGATAGGGAAGAGAGGGTGGCTAAGCAACAACTGATCAACTCCATCCTGGACGTCAACAGACGGTATTCCGAGGCCCCGACTGTGGAGCTTCTGGCAGAGAGGAAAAGGCAACAAATGGAATTTAACCTGCTATCCACCAGGAAAGCAGTGTACCAACTCCACCTGGCACGGGAGACCTTTTATGAGCATGGAGACAAGGCTAGCCGGCTGCTGGCTCACCAGCTGAGAAAGCAGGCAGCCATGAGGGAAATAGCACAGGTGAAGAATAGCAGAGGCATAATGATAGCTGAACCGAAAAAGGTCAACTATGCATTTGAGGACTTCTACCGGGGACCGTACACCTCCGAGCTACCGGGGACCGTACACCTCCGAGCCCCCAACGGGGACTCTGGGATTAAACAGTTCCTAGATGGACTGGACATGCCAGCAGTGGGAGATGATAGATGGAGGGAGCTGGAAGCACTAATAGGACTCGGAGAGGTACAGGAGTAAAGAAATCTTGCTAGAGTTGTACAGGGTTCCAATGACACCACATCTGGAGAACTGTGTGCAGTTTTGATATCCACATTTAAGGAAAGGTATACTTGCATTGGAGGCAGTACAGTGAAGGTTCACTAAATTGGTCCCTGGGATGAGGGGCTTGTCCTGTGATGAGAGACTGAGTAAATTGTGTCTATTTTCTCTGGAGTTAGAAGAATGAGAGGTGAGTTCATTGAAAAGTACGATATTCTGAAGATGCTTGATGGGGTAAACATTGAGAGATTGTTTCCATTGGTCGGGGGTCTAAAACACGGGGACACATTCTCAAGATAAGAACAAATCTTTAGGACTAAGATGAGGAGAAATTACTTCACCGAAGGGTTTTGAATCTTTGACATTCTCTACCTCAGAGGGTTGTGGACATTTCATTGTTGAATATCTTCAAGACTGGGAGAGAGTTGGTCTCTCCGGAAATTAAGGAAAATGGGGAACAGGCAGGGAAATGGAGCTGAAGCCCAAGATCAGCCATGATCATATTGAATGGCAGATGGGCCGAGTGGTCTACTCCTACCACTATTTCTTGTGTTCTTGTGACGTTAATGACTGGGAGGAGCTGCTACTGTCTGGAAGCAGAGATAGTTTTATGTGATCCATGTTTGTATTTTTGAATATTTTTAAAAATGTATATATTTAAACAAATGTCTTTACATGTATGGGTGGTGTTTGGTTTAATTCCAAACTGTGCTTAGAGAGTTTATGGCGTGAAAGGTAACCAAGAGCTTGGAGAAAGAATGAGCTGTTTCTTAGCAACCAGTGGCTGCCTTTAGGGACAGTCATCTTGTGATTTTTTTTTAACTGAATTCATTAGCAGAAGGAATTTAGCAGCTGGAGAGTGAACAGTTCTCTCAGCTCTGCCAGAAGCAGATCAACGGAACAATGGGCAAGATCACAAATCACAGAAACTAAAGGACTGTTAGTTCTGGAGACTAAAGAATGAAGATAATGTTCCAGGAAGATTGAAAGAAAACACGAACTGGAATTTGAGCAGGATATTGTTCATTAAAGTTAAAGACGGAACTGGAAAGGGCAGAATGGGTGAAATTGGTTAGAGAGAAACAGATATCTGAAGCAATCAAAAGGTTGTTGACTTAGTCCAGTCTTTGGAGCAATAGTATTCAGTTCGTGATTGAGTACCTTAGAGATTGTTTGAAAAACTCTAAAGCACACGGCTATTCAAGTCAAAGGAATTACTGAGAGTTGGAAATCCTGGAAATGGCTCTCTGCTGGAAACAATTGAGGGAAAACATTGTTTGGAAGTTTTTTTTTATTCGTTCATGCAATGTGGGTGTCGCTGGCCGGGCCAGCATGTGTTACCCATCCCTGAGGCCATTTAAGAATCAACCACATTGTTGTGGGTCTGGAGTCACATGTAGGCCAGACCAGGTAAGGATTACAGATTTCCTTCCCTAAAGGACATTAGGGAACCAGATGGGTTTTTATAACAATCAACAATGGTTTCTTGGTCGTCATTAGACTTTTAATTCCAGATTTTTATTAAATTCAAATTCCACCATCTGTCCTGGCGAGATTCAAATCCATGTCCCCAGAGCATCACCCTGGGTCTCTGAATTACCAGTCCAGTGATCATACCACTACGCCACTGCCTCCCCAGTTTGGAAACACTCATGTGGAAGCTGGAGTCCAGTGAGATCAGTTGGATAACAGTGTAATAATCATCTGGGGGGATATGCTGAGCAATCCACAGAAGAATTGGGTGGCATCTGTTACTGACTATCAGATTGGGGTGTTGTCTGACCACAATTAGCCTATTACGTTACAGGGAATGTGTGTTTACTGAGAACATTACAGCACAAGACATACGTTTGTGAGAATGAAAGTGTCAAACTTTTCATGTTTAATAAATGCTTCTTTTTCTGTTGAACATTATGGACTGTCCTGTGACTCTGCTCATCCACATTTTTCTAAAGGAAAAGTCAAATCTACGGTCTTTTGAGCCAGGATTCCTATCTGGGACATTCCCATCCCGTAGAAACATCAACTGGGAGGGTAACACTACCAACAGTTAAAAGTGCTGAAAGCTTGCTCATCAGGCGTTGAGTTGCAATTTTTTAATGATGAGGCAAGGCAGTAACAGAGAAGGGAAGAAAAAGAAGCCAATCCTGCACTCTGGGTCCCAGTGCCCGGGGGGGGGGGGGGGGGGGGGCATCCTGCCCCAGGTGTGCAAAGGCCTGTTCAGTCACACAAAGACCCATGGCAGGAACTTGAGACCCTGCGTAGACGTCACCCTCGAATCGAGATGACACACTGCTAACCAACCACTCCTGTCCTTGTCGGTCTACAATGGTCCACCTCCCTCAAAGTCAATTTCTAAATACTTATCCTAATTTTTAAAAATACTTCCCCCCCCCCCCCCCCCCCAATCGCAGTAGCTTCCTGCAGTCCTGCGACTCCTGCCAGGATAATTATTTGCTCCAACACTTTCCTCTTTCTGCATTCCAGTGAAAAATTCCATCAGTAAACCTCCTTCCTTCCCTTGTCTGCTTAAAACCCACCTCTGACCAAGCTTTACCCTTCCAACATCTCCTCTGGCTGAGCATCTATTCTGCATCGCTCTAAAGTCTTTAGTTTGGAGGGTTACCCTTCCACCTTTTTAAAAAGCAAACCTGAATGACGATTATTTCCTCCTTTATCATATTGATCTTTGATGAAACCGCCCCGGATGTGGTCAATGTGATTTGCACAGGCTCCAAGATATGTATGTGTTCTAAAGTCTTCAGAGTCAAGTTCCCTGCAGTATTGAGACGATGCCATTGCAATCTGTGGTAGCATTTGTATAAGAAATTCACCAATTCGTTGTATTTATTTTGCTGTTTTCGGAAGTGTTGTTGATGCTGAGGAATTGTGGTGAAGGGTATTTGAGGGTGGGTGCATGTGCACAGGTCAGGAGCTGCTGTCTCCCTGTGGCTGAAGTTGGGACAAGGAGAGTTAAAAGAGGTGTGAGCTCCGGGGGCTGACGCAGCTTGCCAGCCAGCCTGCACTCCAAGCAGCTCTCTCTCGGTGCATTCTCTCCACCATGCGCTGAGGCTGACCATGCACCGCAACGCCTCAGACAACCTGACAGCGCCCGGGGGGGAAGCAGCAGCCGCGGCGCCCGGCCCCAGGGCCACGGATGAGCAGCTGGTCACCTGGGCTTTCGGCAGCGTGCTGTCCGTCATGTGTGTGAGCGGCGTGGCGGGCAATGTGTACACCCTGGTGGTGATGTGCCACTCCATGCGGTCGGCTGCCTCCATGTACGTCTCCATCGTCAACCTGGCGCTGGCGGACCTGCTCTACCTCTCCACCATCCCCTTCATCGTCTGCACCTACTTCGCCAAGAGCTGGTACTTCGGCGACGCGGGCTGCCGCCTGCTGCTCAGCCTCGACCTGCTCACCATGCACGCCAGCATCTTCACCCTCACCATCATGTGCACCGAGCGCTACCTGGCCGTGGCCAAGCCCCTGGACACGGCTAAGCGCTCCAAGGGCTACAGGAAGGCGACGGCGGGCGCAGTGTGGCTCCTCAGCCTGCTGCTCACCCTGCCCGTCATGAGTATGGTCCAGCTGCAGGAGAGCCGGCGGGAGAACGGCAGCGTCAGTCGGCTGTGCGCCCCCACCTGGAGCCCCGAAGCCTACACCGTCTACCTGACCGTGCTCTTCAGCACCAGCATCGTGGCGCCGGGGCTGATCATCGGCTACCTGTATACCCAGCTGGCCAGGACATACCTGCAGTCCCAGAGGAACACCCTGGCCAACAGGGGCAACAGGGGCTCCTCCAAGCAGCGAGTGGTCCTCATGATATTCAGCATCGTGGCGGTGTTCTGGGCGTGCTTCGTGCCTTTCTGGGTCTGGCAGCTCATCCGCCTCTACTGCAAGTCTCTCAACCTGACCCTGCGGACAATAACGTGCATCAACTACTTTATGACTTGCCTGACCTACAGCAACAGCTGCATCAACCCTTTCCTGTACACCCTGCTCACCAAGAACTACAAAGAGTACCTGAAAAATAGACACCGGCATTTCCAAAGGTCGCGCTCCACCTCCTTTAAGAGGAATTCCAATCTCCGGCCATCCATAAAATCCATCTCCTCCTGTAACCAGTACAGCAATTCTTCTGAAACAGTGGCCATGGCGCATCTCAAAGGGTCGAAGTGACTGAATTCCTAACTGCAGGTGGAAAGCTGCTCGGGTAAGTAACCAGCCCTAACAGAACTCCAGGCTCTGCTAGGTCTGTCCTCTTTCTAAAAGTAAAGGGGAATGGGGCAACTTTAAGACAATAAATACACACAAGCAGCACAGAGCTTTTATGGTAGGTTTTTCAAAGCATTTCTGCAGCTTATGTCAAAAGATCTCATAACATGGGGTGAGCGTATCTTCTTTTTTTGTAATTAAATCTTGGCAGTTAAAGAAGTGGTGGGCAACCACTGGGGGGGCACATATGGCCCGTCTACGTTCTGAGTGTGGCCCTCGCGGCATTTTGTTGGCCCTTGCCCACGCTCGGGGTTGCCACATTCCACGGGTTTCCGTCCGTGTCGTTTTTTTTTTCTTGCCGGTATGTCTGAAGTGATTCCCACGTGAAGCAGGACATGAAATTATGTGGGTGCTGATTCCTCACAACATTAACTGTGAGAGCTGTGCCCAAAGTGTGAATATTTGTTTTGATCTTATCATTTGAAGTTGACGACAGTTTTATTAATAGAATGATTAAGCATTTTCTATAACTTGTTCAGAAATATTTGGCATACATTAAATGTATTTAGTCTTATGCCTGGGGCCATGGCTGGCGAACAAGCTCGATTTCAATCTTGCGGCCAGCTGAGATGGAGGGTCACACATGCAGCCCACTCACTAGCCTCGGTTGCCCATCACTGGATTAAAATGTGATCAAATTGTCATTCAGATGACTTTTAACCGCAACTGGTATACAATTCCAGAATATTGACTCCCAAAGAAATCTCTCTGGAACATGTATGCTTGTTAATACTTCTACATTTATTGAATGAAAGCAATGGTAAAGAATTCCCACACCGGTCACATTGCTCCATCAAATTAAACCAATGGTAAATGAAAATTCCTGGCTGTATGTATTTTTTTTTTGAAATTCAACTTTTGCTGCAGCTAATTGTTGTGCGATGTCCTTAAATGATCAAAACTCAGTGTTAAAATATCACATTTCCTCGATCAAAGGAAAGCATGCATAGTTTGGATGGTTTCAAAATGTTATCTTCCAAAGGAACCATAAATTAGCCAAAAGCAAGTGAGATTTGCAACTTGATTGTAAAGTATGTTGTTATTGCTTCTAATCGGCAGTAATGTGAAGCCACCTATTCAAACAGTATGCAGGGAACATACATGGTTAGAACCCAGGCAGATTTTGATTGCACTGGAATGTCTGGAAAATTGTTTTGTACACATTTGATCTTCCTCACTGTTCATCTGCCTCAGGTGATTACAGCATACCTCAGCTAAAGGCTAATTCTAAGGACCAGTAAACAACATATTCACAGAACATTTACATCCACCACAGTCAAGAGATTTTGCTTCCCAAGAATTTTCCATCATAATTCAATTTTGGAAAACATTCCCTCAAATAATCTGATTGTAAAGATGTGAAAGTCCTGTAATAAAACTGCAATTTCTTTCCCACTTTCCATCATGGGAACAAAATCTAAGAAATAATGGGCGATGTCTTGTGAATAAACGCTTTGTATAGAATTTGCCCGACATCTTCTTAAGAATCCCCTTAGTGGGTTAGAACCTCCAATAAAGTAGCACCACAAAAAGGTCACTGCCACTGTAGTAAAATGTGTATACGTTAAAATTCAGATGCTTGTTCTTCACAACGAAACAAAAAATGTAATGTTGAATAATTAACTGTGTGATATGTGAATGGGAAGGATGATTGTTTGAGTGCCACATGTAGGTTTTGGTATGAACATGATATTTTGCAATTAAATCATGTGTTCAGTTGAAAGCTAACCTGTACAGTGTTTGTAAAGAGGTGCATTTCTGATTGAATGAATCAGATGATACTTTCCACTTAACTCACATGCTTACTTCAAAGCTTACTTCAAAAATAATGTGCTACTTGCTCATAAAACTGACATGTAAGAAAAGTACAAAACTGTTACTTAAATTACATATATATTTGCAAACCACCACCGTCATCCCAAATTCATTTCTAACAATGAATGAACACTGAAGAACACTAAAAAGCACATTTTGCATATTAGACGCCATTACCAGCTGAGGAAGAAATGCATTATCCGTAGGAAGGCTGGTCAGGTTTCGAAAAGGCAAATTGTCATGTTCTGCCACTAATTGAGAACAGACAAGATAGGCCCTTTGAAGGGAAAATATTCAAACCTAATGGGTTCTCGGTGACGAAAGAAATTTTAAAACGTTAAAATAAAACTGGAGGACAAATATCCAGGAGCAAGATCCAATTGCTAATCAAGACGATTACAGAAAGCACAGGAAGTAATTTAAAAAGTAAATAAGGGTAGCAAAGAGAGGTTACGAGAAAAAGATTTGGAGTAAATTTTATATTGAACCCTGAAACACCTTATATCATGCAAAGTGGAACAGTAGTTAGGGACACGTTGGTCCTATAAAGGTCTCAAAGAGAAATCTTCACACAAAGGCAGAAGATATGGCTGAAGTATGAACTGACTACTTTGTATCTGTCTTCATAAAGGAAGCAAGTGGTGTGATGGTCATACTAAGAGCAGTAGGGCTTACAGGCAGGATAGGCACAGATAGTGAAATAGGATTAGCTTTGCTGTAAGTCACTGGGTTAGGATGAATTGCTTCCTATGCTGAAAGAAAAAAAATGGTGGGAATGGCAGAGGTGTTGGTCACAATCTTTCAATTCTCATTGGAATCAAGCTGGAAGACTGGAGGGTTACTAATGTTATATCACTGTTGAAGAAAAGGGGAAAGAATAAATCGGGAAACCATAAGCCTTCAGTAGTGAGGGAAGCTATTGGAAACCATTATCTGGGACAAAGTAAACTTCCATTTGGAAAAACATGGGTCAATCAACGAGAAGCAGCATGGATTTGTTAAAGGTGTTTCATTTCTGACTAACATGGTTGAATTATTTCACCAGGTTACAGAAGGTTGATCAAGGTAGTGTAATAAGTGGTGTAAATGTGGACTTTGCAAAGTCATGTTACAAAGCACTTGCTAAGAAGATGAAAACCCACGGAATGTAAGAGAAAATGGCAGCTTGGTTGCAAAATTAAATCAGTGACAGGATGCAGAGGATTTTTTTTTTACATATTGGGAGGTAGTTTGTGGTGACTGAATGAATGATTTTCAGACTTTGCAGTGGTTTGCAGCAGTATTCCTAGCTCTTGATTTTTTTTCACAAACAACATAGATGAATTATCAAGTCTGCAAATGATACAAAACTTGCCAACACTGCAGATGGTGATTAAGATAATTGTAGACTTCAGGGTGACAGGCAGAATGGTGAAATGGGTAGAAACATGGCAGCTGGAGTTCAACATGGGGAAGTGTGAAGTAATGCACTTCGTAATGGAAAGACAATATACGATAAATTGTATGATTTTTTGAGTGCAGGTGAGCCAGGGAACCTTAGTGTCTATGTACAAAATTTCTTAAAAGGTGGCAAGGCATATGGATAAAAGTGGTTAAATATACATTGGACTTACTTGGGTTGATATACGGAGACAGATTATAAAAGCTAATAGATTACTCTAGAACAGTAACATGAATAAACTTATGAATGAGGAGCAGGGTTAGGCCATTCAGCCCCAAGTGCCTGCTTTGTCATTCAATAAAACCATGGCTTTTAATTCATTTTTTGGCATGTGAGCATCGCTGGTTAGACCAGCATTTATTACCCAAACCCTAGTTGTCTTTGAAATGGTGGTGAGCTGCCTCCTTGAACCGGTGCAGTCTCCGAAGTGTAAGTGCACCCACAGTGCTGTTAGTGAAAGAGTTCCAGGATTTTGTGAAGGAATTCAGTATCTTCGGATTTGCGAATTATACTGAACATTGT